>NC_042972.1:14544162-14599162 GCF_901001165.1 Salmo trutta | reverse complement strand
AGTTGCCACCTATCCGGGATGCTAGGACCCCTCTAGACAGTCAACAGGTCGGAGTGACAAATTGTGAGTGTTTGTGTGTGTGTGCTTGCGCGTGTGTGTGTGTGCAAGTCATTGTAAATAAGCGGAAGACATCGGCGGAAAAGATGGCTGACATTTTATGGGCTCCTAACCCATTGTGTTTTTATGTTTGTAACTTCTTTTTTTACTTATTTTGTACATAATGTTGCTGCTACTGTCTCTTATGACCGAAAATAACTTCTGGACATCAGAACAGTGATTACTCACCACAAACTGGCAGAAGCTTTTTTTTTCCTTTAACGAGTCCGACGTGAAGGACATACTGCTTTCCCAGCAACAGGCCCAAATCCCTGTCATTTGCGTGAAGAGACGACGGAGAAAAAGAGGACGGAGGTCGGGCTGCCTTCTGAGAATTCGTAGGCGATCGAATAAACCCCCCCTGCCTTCAGTTCTACTAGCTAACGTGCAATCATTGTAAAATAAAATCGACGACCTACGAGGAAGATTAAATGACCAACGGGACATTAAAAACAGTAATATCTTATGCCTCACGGAGTCGTGGCTGAATGGTGACATTATCAACATACAGCTGGCTGGTTATACGCTGTATCGGCAGAATAGAACAGCGGCGTCTGGTAAGACGAGGGGTGGCAGACTATGCATATATGTAAACAACAGCTGATGCACGATATCTAAGGAAGTCTCAAGGTTTTGCTCGCCTGAGTTAGAGTATCTCATGATAAGCTGTAGACCACACTATCTACCTAGAGAGTTTTCCTCTGTATTTTTCGTAGCTGTCTACATACCACCACAGACCGAAGTTGGCACTAAGACTGCACTCAATGAGCTGTATTCCGCCATAAGCAAATAGGAAAACGCTCATCCAGAGGCGACACAACTGGTGGCCGGGGACTTTAATGCAGGGAAACTTAAATCTGTTTTACCAAATTTCTATCATTATGTTAAATGTGCAACCAGAGGGGGAAAAAAACTCTAGACAACCTTTACTCCACACTCAGAGACGCGTACAAAGCTCTCCCTCACCCTCCATTTGTCAAATCTGACCATAATTCTACCCTCCTGATTCCTGTTTTTCAAGCTAAAATTAAAGCAGGAAGCACCAGTTTCTCGGTCAATAAAAAAGTGGTCAGATGAAGCAGATGCTAAACTACAGGACTGTTTTGCTAGCACAGACTGGAATATGTTCCGGGATTCTTCCTATGGCATTGAGGAGTACACCACATCAGTCATTGGCTTCATCAATAAGTGCATTGATGATGTCGCCCCCACAGTGACCGTACGTACATACCCCAACCAGAAGCTATGGATTACAGGTAACATCCGCACTGAGCTAAAAGCTAGAGCTACAGCTTTCAAGGAGCGGGACCCTAACCAGGAAGCTTTTAAGAAATCCCGCTATGCCCTCCAACAAACCATCTAACAGGCAAAGTGTCAATACAGGACTAAGATCGAATTGGACTACACCAGCTAACACTGAAACATGCATGAGAGCACCAGCTGTTCCGGACGACTGTGTGATCACGCTCTCCGCAGCCGATGTGAGTAAGACCTTTGAACAGGTCAACATTCACAAGGCCACGGATTACCAGGATGTGTACTGCGAACATGCGCTGACCAACTGGCAAGTGTCTTCACTGACATTTTAAACCTCTCCCTGTCCGAGTCTGTAATACCAACATAGTCCCTGTGCCCAAGTACACTAAGGTAGCCTGCCTAAATGACTACCGACCCGTAGCTCTCACATCTGTAGCCATGAAGTGCTTTGAAAGGCTGGTCATGGCCCACATCAACACCATTATCTCAGAAACCCTAGACCCACTCCAATTTGCATACCGCCCTAACAGATCCACAGATGATGCAATCTCTGTTGCACTCCACACTGCCCTTTCCCATCTGGACAAAAGGGAAACCTATGTGAGAATGCTATTCATTGACTACACCTCAGAGTTAAACACCATAGTGCCCTCAAAGCTCATCAATAAGCTAAGGACCCTGGGACTAAACACCTCCCTCTGCAACTGGATCCTGGACTTCCTGACGGGCCGCCCCCGGGTGGTAAGGGTAGGTAACAACATCCGCCACGCTGATCCTCAACACAAGGACCCCTCAGGGGTGCGTGCTCCGTCCCCTCCTGTACTCCCTGTTCACTAATGACTGCACGGACTCCAACACCATCATTAAGTTTGCCCATGACACAACAGTGATCACCGACAACGATGAGACAGCCTATAGGGAGGTGGTCAGAGAACTGGCCGTGTGGTGCCAGGACAACAACCTCTCCCGCAACGTGATCAAGACAAAGGAGATGATTGTGGACTATAGGAAAAGGAAGACCGAGCACGCCCTCATTCTCATCAACAGGGCTGTAGTGGAGCAGGTTGAGAGCTTCAAGTTTCTTGGTGTCCACATCACCAACAAACTAACATGGTCCAAGCACACCAAGATGGTCATGAAGAGGGCACGCAACGCCAGGGTTGTGGGTTCGATTCCCACGGGGGACCAGTACGGAGAAAAAAATGTATGAAATGTATGCATTCACTACTTTAAGTCGCTCTGGATAAGAGCGTCTGCTAAATGACTAAAATGTAAATGTAAAAATGTTCTAAACAGCTTCTACCCCCAAGCCATAAGACTCCTGAACATCTAACCAAATGGCTACTCAGACTATTTGCATTGCGTGATGACCATGTTATATGCTCTAATTGTTGCTATAGTGCTGAATTCCTGTCTTTTCAGGAACCATGTGGCAGAGCTGAAGACTGACAGCTCTGAATATGAGGTTAGTTTCAACTTTAGAAGATCAGAATTACGCTGGAAGACAACTGCTTTCTGGCAAATTTCAGCCATCGATAAGCTGACACCAGAATTTTATGAATGAGACGGTTTGAATAAAATGCGAATACAGCATGAATATGACAGAACATGTAATGGTCTGGTTTTCTGGACACAGATTAAGCCCCAGGCCTAAAAAGCAAGCTCAATGGAGAGTTTAAATCTGAGTTGAAATACTATTTAACATATCTCAATTACTTTCACATACATTCAGAGTAAGTATTCAGATATCTTTTATTTGATAAAAGTAGTTGAATATTTTACTGTATTTGGAAATACACTTGGAAAGTATTTGAAAACACTAATACACTGACTCAAATACACTCCCATGTATTTAACCCAGGTATTTGAAAATAGTATTTGAAAACACTCTCAAATATAATTTGTTAGACTATTTGGTTTTTAACACATAACCATTCAAATAATCAAATAAAAGTAGTTTTGGGCTGTGTATTTGAAAATACTAAAATTGAATTCTAGATACTCGAATACACATGTATTTGAACCCAGGTCTGCTTAAAATATCTTTACTCCACACTGAAAAAGGTGAAGGTTCTTAAATGGTTCTTCCTCAGCTCTTAATATTCCTTAGGGGAACACTTGCCCGATAAAGAACCTTTGAGTTAAGTGTCGGTTTCTTGGCGTGGCATCTACGGTTTTTCAGAATTCTTGAAATGTATGGAAGCCTGCGGATGTCTCCCTTTCCTAGCACACAGCAAATTGGCCACTGATAACTACTGTTGCTTTTACAGTGTAATATTTCTAGTGTTGATTCAGGAGTTGAATTAATACTGTAAAGAGTTCAATTGACTCTCAGAGGTGTAAAAGAACCCCAGTGTTGATGTTAATAACCAGTTGGACCAAAACCACGCCCATCATTATCATATTTCCCAGCATGCTTTATTGCAGGTAGATTTTTAGAATTGCTTGTTTCAATATCGGTTTTTGCATGTACATTGATTTATTAATTCATTTTACGCTACTAAAATATAAATAACAGATTTTCCTAAACTAATCCAATCTGTTACTTGGATTTATTGCACCCATTACTGAAATGATTGTTCTAATTTAAATATTTTAGGTAGTGTTGTATCTTCTCATATTCACTTGGTATCTCACTTGGTGAAGACCACAGTAATGAAAATGAATTAATGCAACAACAGTGTCTCTGTTACTAGCAAACATAGTCATGGGTGGTACTCGTAACTCTAAAATTCACTTGAAAGGCACCCTGGGAAATATGCATATAAGGCTCAAGACCCTACAGCAGGACTATTCAATTCCGGTCCTAGAGGGCCGAAACATTTCTGGTTTTTGTTTCTACCTGGAGTTTTGTATGGTTCTTCACATAACCATCTAATTTAAGTTTCTTCAGAGAACCTAAAATGGTTCCCCATATGGCATCGCTCTTAGAAACCTTATTTGGTTCCAACTTTAACCTTTTATTTTTAAGAGAGCAGGACTAGGATTACCAGCCCCAAATCTGACAATGCCGAACTCAAACCCCACTACTCGCGTCTAGGCCAGCTAGCTTCCTGTTAAAGGACATCTTTCCCTTAAATGTTTTATAAACTTTATCCTTAGTTTTCCACTGACCCCGAAAGAAGTCTGTCATCTGTATGTGGTGTTTGTTGCCCCTTGCAGGAGGACCCGGAGCTGTACTTCAGGGACCCCAGGCAGCTGCTGGAGCTGCTGACAGAGCTGGAAGAGCAGAACCTCTCTCTGATCCAGAACTCCAGGGAGACCGAAGATGCCCAGGAGGAGTTCCGACAGGTCATGGACTACAACCGCAAGAAGATGTAAGAAAGGTCTGCAGGGGTTAGAGGTCAGAGGTAGAGAGAGAAGTGAGGGCCAAGTTGAAAGTGAATGTAGACTACCATAAAGTTATTGTAGATAGGCTAGAACTCAATGGTATAGCAGAGTTGATCTCTACGTAATGTGGGTGCTCGTACAGTCGCACTTATAAAAATGAGGACGAGAAATGATGTTGACTGACATTGACAAGAGCAAGGTTTTATGTCAACTCTACCCTCTATAGTTCCTTCTCTCTTTCCTCACTTGCATTTGTTTCTATTTGTGTGCACACATCCCCCTCTCTGAAGGGAGGTGGAGACCAACCAGCTGACCCAGCAGATAGACATCATGACCCACACCATCCACAGGGAGAGGGAACGGGCTGCCGAGCTGGAGCTGAGGGCCCGCCTCTTCAACTTTGGGAAGTACAAGTCGGACGACAAGGTAGGAAAAAAATCTGATCTAAGGTCAGTTTAGAGTACATGGTTGATGTTAGATTTTGGGAAAGTAAGCCAATCCTAGATCTGTGACTACGGACAACTTTTACCCAAAGCGGGAAATGGGACAGGTCACTGGGAGATACGCAGAGAATAAGAGGACATGCTAATACCAGTAGTGTGCCAGTCATTGGCCTTAGATCACATAGATATTTCACTCTCTTGTTCTTTCTCCTCCTCTTTCTCCCTCCTCTACTCTGAAGGAGGGTATGTTTGACTCCCTGGGCGCTAAGGTAGAGGAGGTGTACCGGGTCTGCGTGGGCGACAGCGAGGCCAACCTGAGCACGCTGCAAATGCTGAAGGCCATCGAGAGCCGCCTGGACGAGCTGCTGGAGAACGTGGAGATCGTCCCCAAGGAGCGGCTGGTGCTGGCCGAGAGGGCCAAGGAAAAGGAGAGGAGGTTCAGGTACGCAAGAACTGGAATGCAGCCTCGTAGGGCCGTGAAATAGGCTAGTCACTTTGGCCCTATTCCATTTAAATCTCTAGGTCCTTAGGCTTTAAGCGTTGCCTAGTTGCCTTTGGTTAGTTCATGAACGTGGTTAGTTGATGCAGAGGAAGAAACTCAGGTCTGTGCAATTGGACTTGGGCCCTGTTACATTTCATGTTCCATGTGGTAGCTGAGTACCAGAGCAGATTATTTGTATTTTTTTTAAACGTATCTAGCTGTTTAGATTAAATTAATATACCCTTCTCTTTCCCCCCTATAATCACTTCCTAACCCTTCCCCAGGCTGCGTGATGAGAAGATGCATCAGGACAAGCAGCACCAGGAAGAGAGGCTGAAGAGGGCCCTGGAGAGAGCCCAGGCTGACGTCAAGAAAACAGTCAGTCACACAATCTGCCTCAATACTACACCATTACAATCCTATAGTCCGAAAATCAGTGTGTAACATTACGTTATCATTAGATGCCTATAGGCTAAAATGAGATATTGCATAACTAAGCCATTGGTTTAATTACCAAGTGGGCTGTTCTAGTACAATACAATTTGATATAATTGTACTAAAGAAACCATACCATTGTGTTCTCTTTATTTGCTGATGCTAACATAAGGCCTTTTTCTCCAGACTGGCAAGAAACTGATGGCTAGATCACAGCGCCCTGCCCGCAAGCTGAAGACCAGCCAGGTGTATGACATCTCAGACAAGGAGAAAGAGGAGCAGCTCTACTTCTTCACGTAAAGGGCCAAGTCACAACACAGCCACAACTGACCGGAACTCCTTTCATCTCTGTTTTGGCCTATTGTGGGGCTGTGACTGAGTCACTGTAAATACTGACTTTTTTAATAATTGGGTATGACGGGTATAAGTATGGCTTTTACAATGACCCTATTGGGCGCTGGTAATGTCACATGATGGGATAGGTCCTACTTCTTTGGGACTGGGTGGAGTTTTTTTTGAGGCGGTGGGGAACACGTGGACTTTGTTTTGGTGGAGAGCTTTATGAGGCAGATGGACAGTGCTCTCCCCACACATTTTATAGAATGATTATTTTAACATACCAGATTTAAATTACAATATTTTGCCATACCATATTATTCTTACGTTTTATTCATACACATCTTCATCTATTGTGCTTCTTATTTACCTTATATGTGAATAGCAGTTATATGGACTGACTACTCTAGCCTCTTTGGGGAATTCAATTGGAACCTAAAATCTATATAACAGTGAAAACAGGAGAGCCAGATATAAAATCTAATGTATTTATAAAGCCCTTACATCAGCTGATGTCACAAAGTGCTGTACAGAAACCCAGCCTAAAATCCCAAACAGCAAGCAATACAGGTGTAGAAGCACAGTGGCTAGGAAAAACTACCGAGAGGAACCAGGCTATGAGGGGTGGCTAGTCCTCTTCTGGCTGTGCCAGGTGGAGATTATAATAGAACATGGCCAAGATGTTCAAATGTTCATAGATGACCAGCAGGGTCAAATAATAATCATCACAGTGGTTGTAGAGGGTGCAACAGGTCAGCACCTCAGGAGTAAATGTCAGTTGGCTTTTCATAGCCGATCATTCAGAGTATCTCTACCGCAACTGATGTCTCTAGAAAGTTGAAAACAGCAGGTCTGGGACAAGGTAGCACGTCCGGTGAACAGGTCAGGGTTGCATAGCCGCAGGCAGAACAGTTGAAACTGGAGCAGCAGCACGACCAGGTGGACTGGGGACAGCAAGGAGTCATCAGGCCAGGTAGTCCTGAGGCATGGTCCTAGGGCTCAGGTCCTCCAAGAGAAAGAGAATTGCCCCCGGACACAAACTATTGCAACATAAATACCAGAGGCTGAGACAGGAGGGGTTGGGAGACACTGTGGCCCCGTCCGACGATACCCCCGAACAGGGCCAAAGAGGCAGGATATAACCCCACCCACTTTGCCAAAGCACAGCCCCCACACCACCAGAGGGATATCTTCAACCACCAACTTACTATCCTGAGACAAGGCTGAGTATAGCCCACGAAGATCTCCCCCACAGCACGAACCTGTGCTCATGAATCCACGCTCATAAACCTGTATGAAGTCCATGTTTAGCCAAGTCCATAACACAAAACTAGGCTTATTGTACAAAATAAATGTAGAATTGGGCTTCAATCTTTTATTTAATCTCCTGGCGATTGGAGTCAGCCATTTTGTAAAACAAGGCTAATAAATAACTAGATGGAAGTCGTCACATATAGATAAGCATTACAGATATTATAAACAAGTGGACCGGCAACATTTTGAACATGGAACGCATACGTCTCATTCCTACGTAGCTCATATGACACAGCTGTAGAAAAATATATCTGACCCTACCCACCACCAAAAAGTTAAAACGACATAAAAGTCGAACAAACACAAAGCGTCTGCTAAATGGATGAGTATAGTACATCATGTCTGTAAGGCATTATTATTATTATATATATATATTTTTTATTATTAGACAGAAGCTCTGACAACAGCACAGTGTATGAGTGTCCAGAACATGGCAACGTAGCTGAGACTGACAAGACGTCACAGTTTGACAAGAGACACGAGGGAACTACTGGATGTGCAAAACGACAGTCTCTCTTTAAAAAGACAGACAGCGTGTCTTTCTCGCAATCATGATTGTGGTACAAACAAGATTTCAGAAATACAGTAAAAAGTCCCAAAATGTTCATTTCATTTATCATTCAATTCTTCCCAAGGTGCATTTGGTTCTGGGTTCCACTTCATCCACACCCGATGTACACAACTTTCTCATACCCCCTCCCTCTCACTCCAGGTCCTGCAGGTTGATGGTGCTTCCTGTAAACTGGGAGTTGTCCGAGCCATTGTCTTCCTCCGTCATAGCAGGAGGTTCCTGAGGAAAGGTAGACAGAAATGACTCATTTAGTTCTTCTTCAATTACAGTACAGGCAAATACACCCCAATTACAGTACAGGCAAATACACCCCAATTATAGTACAGGCAAATACACCCCAATTATAGTACAGGCAAATACACCCCAATTATAGTACAGGCAAACACACCTCAATTGCTTACATTCAAATACAGACCTAACTAAAAAGCTTAGCCTAAATCCCCTCCATCTTTATTTTTAAAACATCTCCATTTCAGGATTGCAGTTGTTTTCAATTAATTGAACTGGCAGCTCACTACATATCTGACTACCTATGGAGGACACATTGTTTTGTCCAGTTAAAAAGAGACTCTCCACCACTTTAAAACCTCACATTAATGATGTCCAGCACCATACCAGTGCCTAGATATGTTCAAATGTTGATTTTCTACATCTGTATAATAAACGGTGCTAAGAAATAACCCTTTATGATTTCATGGGGAGTACTCACCTGTAGGATGTTGACTGGCAGGTCCACGGTCAGCTGGGAATGGGAGCTGGAAGGCCGGGAGCTCAGCTGGAAGGCTAGGTCCCCTTCACTGGCCGGGTCATCCTGACACAGACAAATACTTCATATGAATCCATAAATCACATTACATTCAAAAGGTCAGATGCATGGATACTAAAGAACCTTCTCCATATAGCCAGGTGGCCCCTGCCAGCGGACACACACGCACAAACTTATTTTGGCCTGTAATACATGCCTTCCCCTTGGCATTCTGCTCTGTGCTTTATAGAAAGAAATGCTGAAAAAGTTTTTTTTAACAGCTTTCTAAATGTTGCTGTTAGAGAACCTTCTCACCTGCAGGAGATGTATCTGAACATACTGGGCCCCTGTGACAGGGTCACGGATAGTCAGTCCCCCATTGGCTGCTGCAGAACCTTCAACAAAATGGGTGCTTGTGGGAACCATTGGCACTGAGGCGCTGCTGGCCTTCCCGCCTTTACTCGTCCTCTGGCACAATCCTGAGCTTGCTGTGAAGACAATGACAACAAAAACAGCTTTTGAATGCAGGTTCAGTTTCCACAAGCACTGCTACAAAACAAATGCTAGCTTGGATGTTGTTTTTATTAATTTATCTAGGCAAGTCAGTTTAGAACAAATTCTTATTTATAATGACGGCCTACCCCGTCCAGACCCGGACGATGCTGGGCCAATTGTGCGCCGCCCCATGGGACTCCCAATCATGGCCGAATGTGATACAGCCTGGATTCGAACCAGGGACTGTAGTGACGCCGCTTGCGCTGAGATGCAGTACTATAAACCGCTGCACCACTCGGGAGCCCAATATGCAACCAACAAAGAAATTGTTCCTGTTCTACACTAGACCCATGACGGAGTTGAGTGTGTGTTATAATGTACCTGAGCAGGTGGGGCCGCTCTGTTTCCTCTTCTTGGCCAGCTGGATGGCTCTGTAGTCGGTCCGCGCTGAACCACTACTCTCCTACAAGACAGACGCATAAAAAAATGCAGTGACTCACAAAACAACAACATCGCGTCTCAAAGGACGTCAGACCTCAAATGGATCGATGTCAAATGGGTTTGGGGTAGGGAGATCTGACCCTAGATCTGTGGTTATAAAGAAAAACTTCAAATAAGACTACACTACTGAGTCTGCACATTCCAAAAACAGATCACGAGAGATGAAATATGATACTGTTCTATTTAATTCTGTGAATAGACCATTCGTCAGTGCTTTGAAGGGCAACTTGTAATCAGAGCGTTCGTTTAGTAAGGCACTCACCAGAGCGTTCGTTTAGTAAGCCACTCACCAGAGCGTTCGTTTAGTAAGCCACTCACCAGAGCGTTCGTTTAGTAAGCCACTCACCAGGAAGGAGTAGGCTGAGATGTGGCTGAGCACGGAGTCCTTCTGCGGGCTGAACGTGCTGCCGCCGCCATGGCCCTTAAACTGGGTCAGCACCTTGTCCCCCTCGTGCTGCCCTAGCACCTCCACACAGTCCAGCCTCGGCCTGCTGCCACCCTTGCTCCCTCCAGCCTCAGCCACCTTAGAAGGGGACGAAAGGAGCTCGGGCCCGGGGGGCACGGCCAGGGTTGAGGGGGAGGGCTCGGGGGACAGTGCACTGGAGGAGCTGAGGATGTGGTGGTCCGCGGAGGAGCTAGCAGCCTGCATGGTGAGGACTGTGAGGGAGCCTAGGGCCTCGGGGGTGACCGTCTGCAAGTCGTCCAGGTGGAGGGTGCCCCGAGAAGGGAGGACTCCCCCAACCATGTCTTCCCCGGCCGCAAGGATGAGCGGTTCCAAGGAAGCTTTGGCCACGGTGGCGCAAGGCCCGGACGTGCACAGGGCTGAGCTAACCGAGGCAGGGTCAATGGCGAGGATTCCCGAGCTGACCAGTGACAGGTCAATGGCGAAGGCGCCCACAGGCCCTGTGCTGCCTATAGGCACGGGACCCCTGGGCACAGCAGAGAACAGGGAGCTGAGGTCCAGGTGGGCCAGCTGGTCGCCCCCAGAGCTGGTTCCTGTGGTGGTGGAGTTGCTGACAAGCTCGCTGCTGGGGGTCAGGGTGGGAGTGACCTCCAGCTGGCTCAGCATGTCTGATTGGAGGAGACAGAGTCATTACACAGGAAGTGGGGGTATTTGAGCATGTGTTTCTTGAGGAAGTGTGCGCGTGTGTTTTGTACCGGGGTTGAGGTGGGGGTGTTTGAGCATGTGGCTCTTCAGGCTACTGCGGGAGAAGTGCTTGCTGCAGTTGGCCACAGGGCAACTGGTCCTCAGGCTGCCCGCATCCTGCCTGTGTTTCTTTGAGTGGATATACAGACTGCTCCTCGCTGAGAACTTGGCACTGCAGCCTACAACACAGTAAAAAGGTTTCCATTAACCCTACATGTGTAAAATGAACAGACACAAAAAAAGTGACAGTGGCACAAATGAGTGATGCCTACCATCTACATGGCACTCAAAGGGCTTGGTGCCCAGGTGGGTGATGCTGTGGCCCTTGAGGTGCTCTGCCCGGGTGAAGGACTTTCCACAGCCCTCTTCTGGGCAGGTGAAGCGCCTGTCGTCGTCGTGCTTCCTGGAAACAACAGTCCAGATGTGTTGGTCATTACTGAGATGTGGTTAAGGAAGAGTGTTTTGAACACTGATGTTAACCTTTCTGGTTATAACCTTTTTCGGCAAGACAGATTTTCCAAAAGGTGGTGGAGTGGCAATCTTTACCATGGAACACCTTCAGTGCTCGGTTGTCTGAACCAAGTCTGTTCCCAAACAATATGACTGGATGGTTTTACGCATTAAAAACTTTCAAATAAGTCTTTGTTGACTGTTTCTGGATGTTATTGGCCACCATCATCACCTCCCTGTACCCCAAATGGCCTAAGCTCTCTCCTGGCCCCTTACACTAAGTCTCAATTTGTCCTACTAGGTGACCTAAAGTGGGACATGCTTAAACCACCTGACCAAGTCCTAAAGAAATGGGACTCTCTAAATCGGTCTCAGATTATTACCAATCCCACAAGGTATGACTCCAAACACCCAGAAAAGGCTACTCTCCTTGATGTCATTGTTACAAATAATCCTGATAGGTATCAGTCTGGGGTTTTCTGTAATGACCTTCCGTGATCACCGTTTTCAGCCTGTGTTCGTAATAGCTGCTCAGTGAAACGACCTGTCCTGAGTTGTCATAGACGCTTGCTAAAAAAACTTTAATGAGCAAGCCTTCCTTCATGACCTGGCCTCTAAATTGGCATAGACTCAACTCAGCTTGATCTCCTCTGTCCAAGATGCTTGGATCTTTTTCTTGATTTTCAGTGGTATCGTTAACAAAGACAATGACAATTAAACAGGTTCAGCCACTGGTTTGACCGTGATCTGGCAGAGTAACTCCACCTCAAGAATTACATTTGGCAAATCACTCAGCACACAAATACTCAGGCTGACTGGCTCTCGTTCAGGCAAACTAGAAATAAGTGCACTCAGGCTATCCGGAAGGGCAAAGTTAATTACTTTAATAAGCACTTCTCTCTCTGTGGGTCTAACCCCAAGGAGTTCTAGAAAACGGTTAAAGACCTGTAGAATAAACCCTCCTCCTCACAGCTGGCCATGTCCATTAATGTTGATGATGTGGTTGTTATTGATAAGGAGCACATGGCTGAGCTCTTTAATCACCACTTCATTAAGTCAGGATTCCTATTTGACTCAGCCATGCCTCCTTGCCCATCCAACATTTCCCCATCTTCCACCCCTTCTAATGCGACTATCCCTAATGCTCCTCCCTCTTTTTCCCCTGCCCCGCTACAACGTTTCTCCCTGCAGGCAGTCATTGAGTCAGAGGTGCTAAAGGATCTCCTAAAACATCTGGTTCAGATGGTTTAGACCTTTTCTTCTTTAAGGTTGCTGCCTCTTATCGCCATGACTATCTCTGACCTTTTTAACCAGTCTCTCCTCTCTGGGGAGGTTCCCATGGCTTGGAAGGCAGCCACAGTTCGTCCTTTACTTAAAAGGGGGAGATCAAGCTGATCCTAACTGTTATAGGCACATTTCTATTTTCCCCTGTTTATCAAAAGTTTTGGAAAAATGTGTCAATAAATCAACTGACTGCATACTATAGACATCAAGAAAGCCAATCTGGTTTCCGCTCAGGTTATGGACGTGTCACTGCAACCTTAAAGGTCATCAATGATGTCACCATTGCCAATCCATGATTCTAAGCAATGTTGTGCTGCTATTTTAATTGACTTGGCCAAAGCTTTTGATACGGTAGACTATTCCCCTCATGGGCCAGCTAAGAAATATTGGTGTCTCTGAGGTGTCTTTGGCCTGGTTTGCTAACTACCTCTCTCAAAGAGTGCAGTGTATAAAGTCAGAACATCTGCTGTCTCAGCCACTGCCTGTCACCAAGGGAGTACAAAGGCTCGATCCTAGGCCCCACGCACTTCTTTATTTCCTTCAACAACATAGCTTAAGTAGTAGGAGGCTCTCTCATCCATTTATATGCAGATGATACAGTCTAATACACAGCTGCCCCTCCCCGGATGTTGTGTTAAATACTATACAATAAAGCTTTCTTAGTGTCCAGCAAGCTTTCTCTGACCTTAACCTTGTTCTGAACACCTCCAAAACAACCCATGCTATATTACGGAGACATCATTTATAGATCGACAGGTAAGGGTGCTATCGAGCGGCTAGATGTCCTTTACCATTCGGCCATAAGATTTGCCACCAATGCTCCTTATAGGACACATCACTGCACTCTATACTACTCCGTTTACCCCTCGCAAGAAACCCTGGTTGATGCTTATTTATAAAACTCTTAGGCCTCACTCCCCCCTATCTGAGATATCGACTGCAGCCCTCATCCTCCACAAAACAACACAAGTTCTGCCAGTCACACTCTGTTAAAGGTCCCCAAAGCACACACATCCCTGGGTCCCTCGTCTTTTCAGTTCGCTGCAGCTAGAGACTGGAACGAGCTGCAACAAACACTCAAACTGGAGTATTCATTCAAAGACTCAATCATGGACACTCTTATTGACAGTTGTGGCTGCTTTGTGTGATGTATTGTTGTCTCTACATTCTTGCCGTTTGTGCTGTTGTCTGTGGCCAATAATGTTTGTACCATGTTTTGTGCTGCTGCCATGTTGTGTTGCGCTGCTGCTATGTTGTGTTGCTACCATGCTGTTGTCATCATGATGGGTTGCTACCATGCTGTGTTGTCATCTTAGGCCTCTTTTTATGTAGTGTTGTGTCGCATTGTGTGTTTTGTCCTATATTTGTATTTTATTTTGTATTTTTAATCCCAGCCCCCGTCCCCACAGGAGCCCTCTTGGTAGGCCATCATTGTAAATAAGAATTTGACTTGCCTAGTTAAATAAAGGTTAAATAAAAAAGGTGCACCTTGTACTGGGGACAATAAAAGGCCACTTTAAAATGTGCAATTGTGTCACAACACAATTCCACAGACGTCTCAAGTTTTGATGGAGTGAGCAATTGGCACACTGACTGCAGGAATGTCTACCTGAGCTGTTGCCAGAAAATGTCATGTTCATTTTTCTCCCATAAAATATTTCTGTCTGTAATAAAGCCCTTTTGTGGGGTAAAACTAATTCTGGTTGGCTGGGCCTGACTCCCCTATGGATGCACCCCTGCCCAGTCATGTGAAATACATAGATTAGTACCTAATGAATTTATTTCAATTGATTGATTTCCTTATATAAACTGTAACTCAGTAAACTCTGAAATTGTTGCACGTTGCATTTATTTTTGTTCAGTGTATATTATCAATTAGACAAGAGTCTTGACCTAACTATAAATCCAACACTTTCACACAGGATTAATTATTGGGAGGACAGTTGGGAGAGGCCATAAACTAAAAACACAGGACCCACACTGTCACAATACACAATGCCTAAACAGAGGGATGGACAGTTGAGTGAGGGAAAGCTTCAAGTTACCTTTTGTGCCTCAGTAACTTGGACATGCTGGTGAAGGACCAGCCACAGGCCTCTGAGTCGCAGACGAACGGCCTCTCGCCTGAAACCAAAAGCGAGACTTAGCCAAGAGAAACTACTGCTGGTGAAACAAACAAACATAATAATATGAATGTGTGTCTCTGTTTTGATCATATCTATCTGTGGCAGTTTTCATTCAGCTTGTATAGTGTTCAGCCAATAAAAAAATAAAAGAACGGTCTATTATATATAACATTTTAAAAAAAAAACTGGAAATATCAAATTTACATAAGTATTAAGACCCTTTACTCAGTACTTTTTTGAAGGAAGTTTCTCCCATTCTTCTCTCCAGATCCTCTCAAGCTCTGTCAGGTTGGATGGGGAGCGTCGCTGCACAGCTATTTTCAGGTCTCTCTAGAGATGTTCCATCGGGTTCAAGTCTGGGCCACTCAAGGACATTCAGAGACTTGTCCCGAAGCCACTGCTGCGTTATCGTGGCTGTGTCCTTAGGGTTATTGTCCTGTTGGAAGGTGAACCTTCGCCCTAGTCTGAGGTCCTGAGTGCTCTGCAGCAGGTTTTCATCAAGGATCTCTGTACTTTGCTCCGCTCATCTTTACCTCGATCCTGACTAGTCTCCCAGTCCCTGCAGCTGAAAAACATCCCACAGCATGATGCTGCCACCATATTTCACCGTAGAGACGGTGCCAGGTTTCCTCCAGAAGAGACACTTGGCATTCAGGCCAAAGAGTTCAATCTTGGTTTCATCAGACCAAACTTGTTTCTCATGGTCAGAGTCCTTTAGGTGCCTTTTGGCAATCTCCAATAGGCCGGTCATGTGCCTTTTACTGAGGAGTGGCTTCTGTCCGGCCACTCCACCCTAAAGGCCTGATTGGTGGAGTGCTGCAGAGATGGTTGACTTTCTGGAAGGTTCTCCTATCTCCACAGAGGAACTCTGTCAGAGTGACCATTGGGTTCTTGGTCACCTCCCTGACCAAGGCCCTTCTTCCCCGATTGCTCAGTTTGGCCGTGCAGCCAGGTCAAGGAAGAGTCTTGGTGGTCTCAAGCTTCTTCCATTTAATGATGGAGGCTACGGTGTTCTTGGGGACCTTCAATGCTGCAGAAATGTTTTGGTACCCTTCCCCAGAGCTGTGCCTCGCCACAATTCTGTCTCAGAGCTCTACAGACAATTCCTTCGAACTCATGGCTTGGTTTTTGCACTGACATGCACTGTCAACTGTGGGACCTTATATAGACGGGTGCGTGCCTTTCCAAATCATGTCCAATTAATTGAATTTACCACAGGCGGACACCAATCAAGTTGTAGAAACATCAAGGATAATCAACGGAAACAGGATGCACTTCAGCTCAATTGAGTCTTTTAGCAAACGGTCTGAATACTTATGTAAATAAGGTATGTTTTTTTATTTGTAATAAATTTGCGAAATAAATGTTTTTGCTTTGTCATTATGGGGTAACGTGTGTAGATTGACGAGGATTTTTATTTTATTTGATCCATTTTAGAATAAGGCTGTATCATAACAAAATGTGGAAAAAGTCAAGGGGTCTGAATACTTTCCGAATGCACTGCATATGTAGTCTGGGAACATTTCAGGTGGATGCGACACACAACGCAAGTTCCCTTCTTAACTCCAGACAATGTAAATGGCCTGGAGACCTCTTGAAATTCCAGATGAACAAATCCATCCTTATAAAGTACCTGTGTGGCTGCGCATGTGGATCTTGATGCGACAGGCCTTGTCATAGCGCTTGTCGCCACCCGGGTAGGAGCAGATGAACTGGCCCGTCTCACGAAAGTGTGTGCGGTTGTGGGAGAACAGGGCACTGTAGGTGAGGAAGTTCTTCTCACAGCCTGAGGTAAGAGACACACACACACACACACAGGAAAAAAAGTGAACACCAAATCTTTGTGACAATGAAAAGCAATGACAATACGTATGAATAGTGAATACACACATGCATATAAACAGTTAATTCTGAACAACTATTTACTCCGATAGAATTAAGCATGGAAACATCGTCAATGACTTAAAGTAAAAATCCACAAAAAAAATGTATACAAACAAAACACACACACACACGGGTCGGAAGTTTACATACACCTTAGCCAAATACATTTAAACTCAGTTTTACACAATTCCTGACATTTAATCCTAGTAAAAATTCCCTGTCTTAGGTCAGTTAGGCTCACCACTTTATTTTAAGAATGTGAAATGTCAGAATAATAGTAGAATGATTTATTTCTTTCATCAGATTCCCAGAAGGTCAGAAGTTTACATACACTCAATTAGTATTTGGTAGCATAGCCTTTAAATTGGGTCATTGTCCATTTGGAAGACCCATTTGCGACCAAGCTTTAACTTCCTGACTGATGTCTTGAGATGTTGCTTCATATATATATCTCCATATAATTTTCCTTTCTCACAATGCCAATCTATTTTATGAAGTGCACCAGGCCCTCCTGCAGCAAATCACACCCACAACATGATGCTGCCACCCCCGTGCTTCACGGTTGGGATGGTATTCTTCGGCTTGCAAGGCTCCCCCTTTTTCCTCCAAACATAACAATGGACATTATGGCCAAACAGTTCTATTTTTGTTTTATCAGACCATAGGACATTTCTCCAAAAAGTACGATCTTTGTCTCCATGTGCAGTTGCAAACCGTAGTCTGGCTTTTTTATGGTGGTTTTGGAGCAGTGGCTTCTTCCTTGCTGAGCGGCCTTTCAGGTTATGTCGATATAGGACTCGTTTTACTGTGGATAGATACTTTGTACCTTTTCCTCCAGCATCTTCACAGGGTCCTGTTCTGTTGTTCTGGGATTGATTTGCACTTTTCGCACCAAAGTACGTTCATCTCTAGGAGACAGAACGCATCTCCTAACTGAGCGGTATGACGCCTACGTGGTCCCATGGTGTTTATACTTGCGTACTATCGTTCGTACAGATGGAACGTGGTACTTTCAGGCATTCAGAAATTGCTTCCAAGAAGGAACCAGACTTGTGGAAGTCTACAATAAGTTTTCTGAGGTCTTGGCTGATTTCCCCATGATGTCAAGCAAAGTGGCACTGAGTTTGAAGTTAGGCCTTGAAATACATCCACAGGTACACCTCCAATTGACTCAAATGATGTCAGTTAGCCTATCAGAAGCTTCTAAAGCCATGACATAATTTTCTGGAATTTTCCAAGATGTTTAAAGGCACAGTCAACTTAGTGTATGTAAACTTCTGACCCACTCGAATTGTGATACAGTGAATTAAAAGTTAAATAATCTGTCTGTAAACAATTGTTGGAAAAATTACTTGTGTCATGCACAAAGTAGATGTCCTAACCGACTTGCCAAAACAGTAGTTTGTTAACAATAAATCTGTGGAGTGGCTGAAAAACAAGTTTTAATGACTAATGAAGTGTATGTAAACTTCCGACTTCAACTGTACACAGATATTTTTACACACACACACATATTTTTTGCTGAGTCCACTTAATACAGTCCCAAAAGGTTTTACAGTACCAGTCAAAGGTTTGGACACACCTACTCATTAAAGGGTTTTTCTTTATTTGTACTACTTTCTACATTATAGAATAATAATGAAGACATTAAAACAATGAAATAACACAGATGGAGTCATCTAGTAACCAAAAATGTTTTCAACAAATCAAAATATATTTTATGTTCTTCGAAGTAGCCACCCTTTGCACACTTTTGGCATTCCCTCAACCAGCTTCACCTGGAATGCTTTTCCCAGTCTTGAAGGAGTTCCCACATATGCTGAGCACTTGTTGGCTGCTTTTCCTTCCCTCCGCGGTCCGACTCATCCCAAACCATCTCAATTGGGTCGAGGTTGGGTGATTGTGGAGGCCAGGTCACTCTCTTGAACAAATAGCCCCTACACAGCCTGAAGGTGTGTTGGGTCATTGTCCTGTGGAAAAACAAATTAAAGTGGGACTAAGTGAAAACCAGATGGGATGGCGTAACGCTGCAGAATGCTGTGGTAGCCATGCTGGTTAAGTGTGCCTTGAATAGCAAATATATTACTGACAGTGTCACCAGCAAGGCACCCCCACAACACCTCCTCCATGATTCACGGTGGGAACCACACATTCTTAGATCATCCGTTCACCAACTCTGCGTCACAAAGACATGACGGATTGAACCAACAAAAATCTCAAATTTGGACTCATCAGACCAAAGGACAGACGTCCAACAGCTTAATGTCCATTGCTTGTGTTTCATGGCACAAGCAAGTGTCTTCTTCTTATTGGTGCCCTTTAGTAGTAGTTTCTTTGCAGCAATTCGACCATGAAGGCCTGATTCACAGTCCCCTCTGAACAGTTGATGTTGAGATGTGTCTGTTACTTCAACTTTGTGAAGCATTTATATGGGGCTGCAATCTGAGGTAATGTTAATAACTCTAATGAACTAATCCTCTGCAACAAAGGTAACTCTGGCTCTTCCTTTCCTGTGTTGGTCCTAATGAGAGCCAGTTTCATCATAGCGCTTGATGGTTTTTGCGACTGCACTTGAAGAAACTTTCAAAGTTCTTGAAATTGTCCACATTGAATGACCTTCATGTCTTAAAGTAAAGTAATGATGGACTGTCGTTTCTCTTTGCTTATTTGACCTGTTCTTGCCGTAATAGGGACTTGGACTTTTACCAAATAGGGCTATCTTTTGTATTCCACCCACCCCTACCTTGTCACAACACAATTGATTGGCTCAAACGCATTGAGGATTTTTTTTTTAACAAGGAGCACCTGTAAATGCATTCCAGGTGACTACCTCATGAAGCTGGTTGAGAGAATGCCAAGAGTGTGCAAAGCCGTCAAGGCAAAGGGTGGCAACTTCGAAGAATCTCAAATATAACATTTTCATTTGTTTAACACTTTTGGTTACTACATGATTCCATATGTGTTATTTCATAGTTTTGATGTCTTCACTATTATTCTACAATGTAGAAAACAGTAAAAATAAAGAAAAACCCTTGAATGAGTAGGTGTGTCCAAACTTTTGACTGGTACTGTAAGTAGTTGGGATAATGGATTTTCAAGAAGCAAATAGTGCTTTCAAGACAACTGGGTACTCAGGGGGAGAAAAAAAAAAAAGAGTAAAACCATGACTTCAGTGATCTTCAGATCAGAGCTCTAGAAAGATGTGTTTCCGACTTGAATGACCGTTCAAAACTATTTTTCCCCCAGTCGGAGCTAGTCCCCCCCCTCCCCCAAGTTCTCATTTGTCTTTAACACACTGAAGTCAAACATTTCCAGGTTGTTTTGAACAGAGCAATAGTGTCACTTAACACATCATGATAATGCAAAACACATCATCATGATGATGTGGTAAGTGACACTTGGTTTTTTTCTTGAAAGCACCAAGGTAAAATCACAACGTCAGTGATCAGGTCAGAAAGGTAGAGCTCTAGAAAGATGCCCACCTTCCCAACATGGAATCCCGAGTTGGATGACCATTTTTCCCAGTCTGGGCTCACCCCCCCCCCCCCGATCCTATATCTTGAAAACTTGACCGCTGACATGCAAAACATTTTAGGACTGTATCAACAGTGAGTGGACTAATGAAACGAACACCAAAATAGTTTGAGTGGTATTTTCCTTTAACACAAACATGAGTCAAATTCAACCACACTAAAAACTAATTTGCCTCACCTGGAAACTCGCACTTGTGCGGCCTCTCAGGTTCAAAATGGGCCCGTTGGTGATTGGTCAGCCGGATAGCGCTGCGGAAGAACTCGCTGCAGATCTCGCACACAAAGGCGTTCTCCTGGTCGTGCTGCTTCACGTGCGCCTTCAGGTTGTAGACTGTGGTGAAACAGCGGCCGCATCCCTCCCACTCGCACTTGTGAGGCCGCACCTTGTCGTGGGACTGCAGGTGGCGTTTGAGCTTGTAAGAGGTGGTGAAGGCCCAGCCACAGCCCTCAAAAGTGCACTTAAAGGGCCTCTGGTCCTCGGTGTGGTTAAGAAGGTGCATCTTGAGCTTTTGGCGCGTGTCGAAGGTGCTGGGGCAGCCGGGCTGGGGACAGCAGTACATCGTGACCAAGGCACCTTTCTTGGAGAGTCCCAAAGCGCCGATGATGCCGACAGGCTGGAAGCCGTCATTGTCATCACAGTCGACCGAAGAACCCTCTGGGCGCTGGGAAACCAAATCACCTTTGCTTATGGCAAAGAGATTCCGGCTCTCCTGCTTGATGACTGGGCACGTTTCCAGGGAGACACCCAACTCTGACAGTGAACAGTTGTCAGCCATAGCCAGTTCCGAGTCACTCACAGTCAAACCCAGCTGACACTTTTCGTGGAGACCTGCCCGAATACCCTCCATGTTGCTTATTTTCCCAATGGATTTGGTCCCGCTATCATAGTTGAGAAGAACTATGTCCTCGTGGTCTTTCATTCCAAGGTGTTCCTTCAAGCCAAACATGCTGTCATCTTTGTGGGTGTAACCATCTGGAGGTGCAGCTAGAGTCAGTATCCCGTTTTCTATGGTTACCATGATGCTTTGGTTGTTTATCATGATGGTTCCAGAGAAGGACTCGTTGGCATCTGCATTGGCTGACAGGCTCCTACCAGTGTCGTAAATTAAGTCTATAGCATCGCTCATTTCCACAATATCGGTGTTTTCTGAAATCACGGCACTGCTATCTTGAGTTTCGATCTGAGATGATAATTGGTCAGACGTGTTGCTGTCAATGTTTTCAATGCAAACTTGGTGGCAACATAGGTTCTCGACATATTCGTTTGTCAAAGCAATGTTTTCATTCCCCGTTTCATAACACACAGCCGGTTTCTCATTCGTTACAGTTGCCTCGACATTTGAACTTGAATTTAACAAACTACACAAATGAACAGTTCGTTTCAAGGCCTCCGCTGCTAAATTGTTCAAGTTGTCATCTGATTCAATAAGAGCACTGGTTTGAAACTCCACCGAATTACAAGGATTGATCTTGGAATGTTCAAGCTTCATATTACCGTGTATCGTATCCCCATCTTTAGATGGATTTCCCAGTCTGTCTTTATCTGCCCCATTACCATCATCTTGGACAATGTTGAAAACCACGTAATATTCCTCTGTGTTTTCGTTAGTGGTGCTCTCGCTCGCCAATGACTGCAACAGGGAAGCGCCGTCTTCATGTTGCTGCCGTAAAACCGGAGGTTGCAGCTGCAGATATTGTTCCTCTTCTCCTGCAAAGAAAGGCAACGCCATTTGCAATAACTTATCCCCACTTTCAATTTCGTATTTGTAACCAGTTCTAAAAAAATCGTGTGGAGGTAGTTTTGCGTTCAGTTCCCACGCTTTCAAAGTATTCATGTTACGGAGCAGTTCCCTCGCTTTCAAAGTATTCATGTTACGGAGCAGTTCCCTCGCTTTCAAAGTATTCATGTTACGGAGCAGTTCCCTCGCTTTCAAAGTATTCATGTTACGAAGTCCCACATTCGCTGTTTGGGTTTGAAGTGGGCTATTGTTTTTACCCTTTTGCTTGCAGACGGGCAGGCAAAGAACGCTGCCATTTTCTGCCAGTAGGCGAAATGTAGATGTTCTTGTCCTATTGTTGTTGTCACTTTGAAGTTCATGCGATTCCGAATCCTCCTGTGCTTCATTTTCGCTTGAAATGGAGAGAGAACGTGCCCCTGTGGTTGTCCTAAGGGGAGACGAACCTGTTCTTTGTGGGGCGCCATGTTGACAGTAAATGTTTTGGGCATGAGAAAGCCCCTGTATTTCCATCTTTGTATCCCTGTAGCAGTACTGCATAAAAGGCCCGCCCTTCACACAAATATGGAAGGAGACCCGGAAACCACTCCACAGTTTATCGTGAACCGTGGCCGAATTTCCCAAGAGGAATAAACTGTGGAATGGATCCGGCAAAACCATATTCAAAAGCCCCTAAGAGCCTTAATTTATACTCGTTACTTTCATGTTATTATCATTGTCATGCGTATTTTCTGAAAGCAAAATTAAGTACAGTATTTTTTTAATGTTTTTATTAATTACCGGGGCTTGTGTTATTGAGGACCACTAGGTGCCACTATAAGCTCATTTCTGGCCAAATAATTCTACAGAAAGTTTAAACAAAATTCGAATTTACAAAAGGAGAAACAAGACATCCAAAGTACTAATCTATTCAAAGCTTTAAAATAAACAAACATTTAGTGGTCTACTATGTTTGAACGGTAACTTATATTACTCAGCCCTTCGCATTCATTACTACGAGGCCAACTGTGCATGCAACTCTTTATATATACAAAGAAAGGTAGACTATCAAGAGTTGCGTGCACAGTTGGCCTCGTAGTAATGAATGCGAAGGAAGTTACCATTCAAACATATATATATATATATAAAATGTATACATATATCTACTGTATCATTGATTGTATGTTGTTTTACTCCATGTGTAACTCTGTGTTTTTGTATGTTGTCGAACTGCTTTGCTTTATCTTGGCCAGGTCGCAATTGTAAATGAGAACTTGTTCTCAACTTGCCTACCTGGTTAAATAAAGGTGAAATAAATAAATAAAAATATATATTGTATATATATAAAATGTATACATATATATCCCTGAGCTGACAAGGTCAAAATCTGTCGTTCTGCCCCTGAACATGGCACTGTTCCTAGGCTGCCATTCTAAATAAGAATTTGTTCTTAACTGACTTGCCTAGTTAAATAAAGGTAAAATAAAGAATGAATATATACATTACTGTTCAAAGGTGTGGGGTCACTTAGAAATGTTCTTGTTTTTGAATGAAAAGCAAAAAAAATGTGTCCATTAAAATGGCATTCATATTCCCAGACCTCTTTCCATGGTTAAATGCGATGTCTAAACACCTTCTTTGCCCGCTTTGAGGATAACACAGTGCCACTGTCGCGGCCCTCTCCTTCTCCGTTGTTAACCCTCGCAAGGCTGCTGGCCCAGACGGCATCCCTAGCCGCGTCCTCAGAGTATGCGCAGACCAGCTGGCTGGTGTGTTTACGGACATATTCAATCGCTTTTTATCCCAGTCTGTTTCCCCACATGCTTTAAGAGGGCTACCATTATTCCTGAACCCAAGAAGGCAAAGAAAACTGAACTAAATGACTATCGCCCCTTAGCACTCACTTCTGTCATCATAAAGTGCTTTGAGAGACTAGTCAAGGAACATATCACCTCCACCCACTTCAGTTTGCATACCGCCCCAACAGGTAAGAAGAAGACGCAATCACCATCACACTGCACACTGCCCTATCCCATCTGGACAAAAGGAATACCTATGTAAGAATGCTGTTCATTGACTACAGCTCAGCATTCAACACCATAGCGCCCTCCAAGCTCATCAGCAAGCTGGAGGCCCTGGGTCTCAACCTTGCCCTGTGCAATTGGGTCCTGGACTTTCTGACGGGCCACCCCAAGGTGGGGAAGGTAGGAAACAACATCTCCACTTCGCTGACCGTCAACACTGGATCCCCACAAGGGCGTGCTCAGCCCTCTACTGTACTCCCTGTTCACCCACGACTGCGTGGCCATGCATGCCTCCAACTCAATCTTCAAGTTTGCAGACGACACAACAGTAGTGGGCTTGATTACTAACAACGACGAGACAGCCTACAGGGAGGAGGTTAGGGCGGTGTCAGGAGGGAGGAGGAGGGAGGAGGTTGGGGCGGTTAGTGTGGTGTCAGGAAAACAACCTCTCACTCAATGTCAACAAAACAAAGGAGATGATCGTGGACTTCAGGAAACAGCAGTTGGAGTACCCCCCCATCCACATTGAAGGGACAGCAGTGGAGAAGGTGGAAAGTTTTAAAGTTCCTTGGTGTACACATCACAGACAAACTGAAATGCTCCACCCACACAGACAGTGTGGTGAAAAAGGCAAAACAGCGCCTCTTCAACCGAAGGAGGCTGAAGAAATTTGGCTTGTCAACTAAAACCCTGACAAACTTTTACAGATGCACAATCGAGAGCATCCTGTCAGGCTGTATCACAGCCTGGTACGGCAACTGCACAGCCCTCAACCGCAAGGCTCTCCAGTGGGTGGTGTGGTCTGCACAACGCATCACTGGGGGCAAACTAACTACCCTTCTTGACACCTACAACACCCGATGTCACAGGAAGGCCAAAAAGATCACCAAGGACATCAACCACCCGAGCCACTGCCTGTTCACACCGCTACCATCCAGAAGGCGAGGTCAGTACAGGTGCATCAAAGCTGGGACCGAGAGACTGAAAAACAGCTTCCATCTCAAGGCCATCAGACTGTTAAACAGCAATCAGTTACTCAGAGAGGCTGCTGCCTACATTGAGACCCAATCACTGGACACTTTAATAAAATTGATCACTAGTCACTTCATACAATGCCACTCTAAATAATGCCACCTTAATAATGTTTACATATCTTACATTACTCATATCACATGTATATACTGTATTTTATACCATCTATTGCATCTTGCCTATGCCACTCGGCCATCGCTCGTCCATATACTTACATGTACATATTCTCATTCACCCTTTTAGATTTGTGTGTATTAGGTTGTTGTTGGGGAATTGTTAGACTACTTGTTAGATAGTACTGCACTGTCGGAACTAGAAGCACAAGCATTTCGCTACACTCGCATTAACATCTGCTAACCATGTGCATGTGACAAATAAAATTTGATTTGATTCGATTGTCATGCAAGTCATCCGCCACTATCACCTCATGTTTCAGCATCATAATGCACGGCCCCATGTCTCAGGATCTGTACACAATTCCTGGAAGCTGAAAATGTCTCAGTTCTCACTAGCATACTCACCAGACATGTCACCCTTTGAGCATGTTTCAGATGCTCTGGATGTACAACAGCATGATCCAGTTTCAGCCAAAATCCAGCAACTTCACACAGCCATTAAAGAGGAGTGGGACAACATTCCACAGGCCACAATCAACAGCCTGATCAAATCTATGCGTAGGACATGTGCCACGCTGCATGAGGCAAATGGTGGTCACACCAGGGACTGACTGGTCAACAGATGCATATCTGTATTCCCAGTCATGTGAGATCCATAGATTAGGGCCTAATACATTTATTTCACTTGACAGATTTCCTTATATGAACTGTAACTCAGTCAAATATTTGAAATTGTTGTATGTAGTGTTTATATTTTTGTTCAGTGTATTTAGGTATTTAGCCAAATACATTTAAACTCAGTTTTTCACAATTCCTGACATTTAATCTTAGTAAAGATTCGCTGTCTCAGGTCAGTTAGGATCACTACTTTATTTTAAGAATGTGAAATGTCAGAATAATAGTAGAGAGAAGGATTCATTTCAGCTTTTATTTCTTTCATCACATTCCCAGAAGGTCAGAAGTTTACATACACTCAATTAGTATTTGGTAGCATTGCCTTTAAATTGTTTAACTTGGGTCAAACGTTTCGGGTAGCTTTCCACAAGCTTCACACAATAAGTTGGGTGAATTTTGGCCCATTCCTCCTGACAGAGCTGGTGTAACTGAGTCAGGTTTGTAGGCCTCCATGCTCGCACACGCCTTTTCAGTTCTGCCCACACATTTTCTATAGGATTGAGGTCAGGGCTTTGTGATGGGCACTCCAATACCTTGACTTTGTTGTCCTTAAGCCATTTGGCCACAACTTTGGAAGTATGGTTGGGGTCATTGTCCATTTGGAAGACCCATTTGCGACCAAGCTTTAACTTCATGCCTGATGTCTTGAGATGTTTCTTCAATATATCCACATAATTTTCCTGCCTCATGATGCCATCTATTTTGTGAAGTGCACCAGCCCCCCCTGCAGCAAAGCACCACCACAACATGATCCTTCCACCCCCGTGCTTCACGGTTGGGATGGTGTTCTTCGGCTTGCAAGCCTCCCCCTTTTTCCTCCAAACATAACGATGGTCATTATGGCCAAACAGTTCTATTTTTGTTTCATCAGACCAGAGGACATTTCTCCAAAAAGTATGATCTTTGTCCCCATGTACAGTTGCAAACCGTAGTCTAGCTTTTTTATGGTGGTTTTGGAGCATTAGCTTCTTCTTTGTTGAGCGGCCTTTCAGGTTTTGTCGATACAGGACTCGTTTTACTGTGGATATAGATACTTTTGTACCTGTTTCCTCCAGCATCTTCACAAGGTCCTTTGCTGTTGTCCTGGGATTGATTTTCACTTTTCGCACCAAAGTACGTTCATCTCTAGGAGACAGAACGCGTCTCCTTCCTGAGCGGTATGACGGCTGCGTGGTCCCATGGTGTTTATACTTGCGTACTATTGTGACTCCAACCTAAGTGTATGTAAACTTCTGACTTCAACTGTAGTTATTAGTTTAATCCGTGGGGGGCGACAGTGTCTAGGAGATGGATCCATTTAGCCTCTATTTGTAGCAAGAAATGGTCAAAATCACCCCTCTCTCATTCCTTTCCATTTTCTCTATAGCCCAGAACTTTAGTTCATTGACGGTGTGTTGGTGCTGAATAAAGTGGGCTGCTAGAGAGTAGTTCTTGTCCTTGCATCAAATAGAGCTTTTGTGTTCTGTGATGCGTGTTCTCAGTGCGTGTGTGGTCATCCCGATGAATAATATGGAGCCCGGGCACTGGATAGCATAGATTACTCTTCAGGGTGATGGGCTACTGGTTTTTGGATGGGGAAATTGATTCAGTTTTTGTGATTGTGTGCATCAGGAACAGTGTGCGCATGGGTAATGGCCTATAGGGAGTGGGAGGCAGTGGCAACCTGTCAAACAGGGCTTGCCTGTTTTACATGTTATTTTGGCATTAATACGTGACAGCAAATCTGTTTGCAAACAATGTAAAAAAAATATATATAATTTAGTTAATAAAGCCACATACAAACATGGTCTCTTTTTTGTTTTCTTGATTAAGCCAACTCCAAAATGCAGATGTTTCAGCATAGCGCAGTGCTTTCTGTGGTGGTGGGGCAAGCCAGAAGAAAATACAGAGCGTTGCACCGTGATTGTCTCAGTGTTCTGTCACGCATGGGGACAATAGGTAACCGCCAAGTCTAAGGGTAGAGCTAGAAAATTCTAGCCCTTTGGGTGCTGCCATAGAGTTACATTAGAAGTGCCCATCCAATAAGGCTCAAGGTCATTGGCCACAGATAAAATGACGTCAAATCACGTTATATGTAAAGTAGCTTTGATTGGACTGATCATGTCAACATCATACTTTCAAAATCTTAGCTAACAGTCATCATCATGAATTAAGTCGACAATATACTGGCAAATCCTTTTTAATCCTTGTCATATGAAGATAAATATTGAAATTATAGATAAAACGTATCGGTGCTCATCGGCCATTGGACATAAACATTACACAACAAGTTGGAAATCACAAATTCAATAATGAGTGGTTTGGAAGAAATCAGTGACAGTGGCTAACTGCAAGCATTGCAAAGCAAGCACTAGCCTGCTATTCAGTGGAGTGGCTGTGTGGTCCCAAATATGATATTAAGGGGCTCTTTCCCAAGTTTAAAGTGATAAACATTCAACATTGGCCATGCTGTCAATGAAGCATGATTTGAGCTGCGCTCAAAACAACTGTTAATTCGAAACTGCGAAAACTTGACTTTAGTGAGTTCAAGACAACTGGAAAGTCGGGAATAAACTAGCTCCAACTGGGAAAATACATTTTGAACGGTCATCCAACTCGGAATTGTAAATCCGGCCTCTTTCTAGAGCTACAACCTGAAGATCAATGACGTCCTCATGATTCAACATTGTTTTTTTCCGATTTCCCAGTTGTTTTGAAAGTACCATGAATTCAGAGAATGCCAGACTTTGATGACAAAATTTGCCCACAAGAAGGATCGCCACGCCACCTTGATGTTCAAGTGAGCACAGTACAAAAAGGTGAGTCCAAAAATGTATTGTACGTTACTGCATAAATGATGTAATATGCCAGGGAGATATGTATACTGTAGTTAAGAAAGTAATACTAAGTGTATGTTGTGGAGAAAGATATTAGTAGCCCATGTGCATTGCCCTAATAAGAAAGAAAGACTTGCAATGTGCAACGTCTGCTTCCAACTCACACTCTCAAACACATAGATCCCCTGAACGCAGCTCACTTTCCATCCCACTTTCCAGCTCACACTCTCAAACACATAGATCCTCTGAACACAGCTCACTCTCCAGATCCCAATCACCTGAATTCTGATCACCTGTTCACACACCTGTATGTCATTTATACACACTATTTAGTTCAGTTCTTTGCACCCCATCACTGTGAGGTATTGTTTGTTTTGTGACACACGTCTTTCGGAACGCTTGGTTTCCTGTAATTTACTCCTCCCGTGTATGATAGTTTTTGCCTGCCTCACTAATGATGCCTTTTGCCTATTCCCTGCCTGTACTTTAGCCTATCGGATTTCCTGTTATCTACCTATTGCCTGATCTCCCGGACTACGTTACTAGCCTTTTCCCTGCCTGTACTGTTGCCCTTTTGGACCCCCTGTGTATGACCTTCTGCCTGCCCCTGGACCCAGCTACCTGCCTCCTCCTGTGGTCCTTTACAATAAACACCTGCCGTGCACTGCGCTTGAAACCAGCTCTGTCTCCCATCGTACTCATTACACAACGCTGCTGGGTTTTTCACACAACAGTTTCCTGTGAGTATCAAGAATGATCCACCACCCAAAGGACATCCAGCCAACTTAACACAACTGTGGGAAGCATTGGAGTCAACATGGGCCAGCATCCCTGTGGAACGGTTTCGACACCTTGTAGAGTCCATGCCCCGACGAATTGAGACTGTTCTGAGGGCAAAAGGGGGTGCAACTCAATATTAAGGTCTTCCTAATGTTTTGTCCACTCAGTGTACAGTCTATGATCAGCATGCACACTAATATACAAAAACATTTTAAATGCTTGAAAGTGTTGGTCAACGTATGACCAGTAATGTCATTAATATATAACGCCTATAAATGTGTTAATGTAACTAGATATGGTGTATTTTCGGCCATATTAAAGTCTCAGTATTACTAATTCACTGAGGCAGAGAGCTTTCTCTAAATTTCACAGATTACCATGTAGGCCAATTGGGCATAGAAGTAATAGTTACAGACAACAGTATGTGCAGACATCCACCCTGCACAATAATAATGAATATGATGATTTCTTTGGGGAAGTGAGATGCACTATCCAGGTCACTGACTTTTCTTAAAAAAGGATTTTGTTAATTCATAGAACAAACATAATCTACCAACTTTTATACTGAGATGAGTCTTAATAATATCTTTATTTGATTTCTAAGCAAAAGATATATAAAACAAATGTACAAACTTACAAATAGGTTTTGACCAACACAAATGGACATGGAATGACATTGATATACATTGAGTCATTTAAGAAAGAAAATCTGGAGGAAGACTGATCACACAATATTCTGTACAGCAACTCCGATATATTTACATTAGTTATACTTATAAGCAAAAGCTACACTGAACATAAAGCCAGACAGTCATGCTTTATGATAAAATGTTCAACAGGTGATGTGAATTTAGGTTTACTTTTTGAATTTATAACACTGTTACACACATGCACTAAAAACGTTGTCTATTAGAAATCCATCTATTTCAATGTCTATTATATTTTGGGGTTATTATATTGGCAGTTCCTGTATACTATACAGTGTACAACAAAGAACATTGACAAAATTCAATACACAATCCAGTCTCGTACAAAACCAACCAAGCACAGAACACTCGCCAAATAGGAATGTTTTAGTCAATTTCAAATGTGAAGAACAGTTATTTTTGACGAGCACAACCATCAGCAGTGTGTCAACTAATCAGGTTAGCATGCAAAATAATGCAATTAGGACTTCATTGAATCATATAAAAATAGAATCCTCCCTACACACACACACGTGGGATTATGACAGAATTAAGGCCACATATCCATATCTCTTCCTAAGTCCTAAGACAACCCTTCATACTACTGTCCATCTTATTCTATAGCCAGTGCTTGACTTGGACTAAAATAGGTTCCGGGACTCAGCTCCACAAGCCTTTTTAGCTAATGTTTTATAAGAGTAACAGGAGCTCAAGCAGTAGAATATTTGAGGTGCCGATACTCAGCTCCGGTGAGCTGCTGTCCAAATCCAGCACTGGTATTATCTCTAGTTGACTTGCTGTCACAATGCCCCAAATGCTTGATCGTTTCCCTAAAGTTTGGTCTCAAAAGATTCCCCAATGGTTTCTCTCTTCCCAGGGTCACCCCACAATCTTTCCAATATATGGTTAGGTCCAAGCACTCTCCTTAAGTGCTATGTGAAAATGGAACGGTGACATTTGGTACCGACATCAACAAACTATTGTTATGCAATTTACTAACAGAGAAATACATTTTTTGGAAGAGAAGCCATGTCCATTGTTGGCACGTTCAAAAATGTTATGGCTATCTTTTTAGTAGTAGTAAACTACCACTATGTAGGAGAGAGTGAATGAATGGAGAGATGGGAAGAAATGTGTGTGTGTGCAGTGTATGAGAGAGAGTGAGTTAGTGAGAGAGAGAGAGAGAGAGAGAGAGAGAGAGAGAAAGCGAAAGAGAAAGAGAAAGAAAAAGAAAAAGAGAGAAATCAAACAAATCACAATTGAGGCTTGAATGCAAAACAAAAACTTTGTTTGAATGATCCCTTCTAGCCAGGCATTTCTCAAAGAACAAAGGCATAATAAAAAGACTAGTACAAAAAATAATGCGTTACATGCATTGTAAACAAACTAGTGTAGAGCCTATGAGCCCAGTCAAAACAACAATGAAAATATAGACCCATATCTCAGAAACCAGAGCTGTGGCGGAAAGAAATCATGCATACATTTGCTATGTAAAGCAGCCATTTCCAACTTCCTCAAAACAGGCTGTGGCGAGGGACCACACTTTTGAGAAGAACTTATGCTGAGGCCCCCTTCTCTTTCTCTCCTCTTTCCAGAAAAAATGGATGGACATGGTGACCGTGAAGCGTTGATGCGTTCTTTGCTACATCTAAGCACTTTTGTTCAGCGAGCGCATGCCGAGTCTTTCTCAATCTAAACAGGAGCCCGCTCCACAGATTTTGAAAGATGGAGCAGGATTTGCCACCACTGACCGACCACTTCATAAATTATTCATTTTTTAATCACCGGGCAAAAGCTAGGAAAAGTTTCAATTTGGAAGGAGGAAATCAAGGACAAGTTTTAAAATATCTGACTCGGTACTGTACTAATATAATAATAATAATTTGGTGGGTGCTTATTATTGTCCTATTTTATGCATGTGACTTAGACGCATGTGTGAATTGGAAATGTGCTTTTTGCATATCCCAACTCCCCCTGAGACACCCTCAGAGAGTGGGGTCACAGCCAGGTATATTCAGACTGATGTTTGGGCCAGAAATGACCTGTGCAGGGACATCAGACAACCAGTTGTACGGTGGTTGAAAAGAAACGGAGGTGGGAGTATTTCAAGCCAATTTCAATTTACGACCCTTCATTTTGAAGATGAAGGCTTTTCTCTGAACAGAAGTACACAATTGCCAGCTAGTAGGCCCTTATGGCCAAAGTTATTTCAGTATTTACACATTCTGTCTCTAAATGTATTTTCTGATCTGAAATATAGCGCTTTTCATAGGCCATCCTAATTAACATATACATTTCAACACGTGGAATATATCAGGAATATATTTTTTCAAGAAGTAACATTCAACTACCTATATACATATAGTGTGAACTGGCATAGCACAATATATTCACTATTCAATCAACCCCTGGACAAGACAAACCAGTCCTTGCAAAAAGAATGTTGTAAAGATATATAAACACAATGACTCCAATTGCTGAGGCTGAGACCACAACTGTCCAGATGCCATATTGTTTCTGTCTCCCTCGTTTTGAGAAACTCAACCAAAAGCCTCCAGAAATGCCCTGAGTAGACACCAAACATGAACATACTTTGTGTCTTTCACTTGTTTTGGATATTAATTTACTTTCTGCAATGTTTATAGTGTCATTATACACATGGAAAATATACATTAGCCAGAGAGGGGTCAAAGTAGAATACTACCATGGCAACCCAAGCGGCCAGTTTGTTGCCGTTTCTGTTTCGGACCACAAGAAGACGCAGGGATGAAACACTCATTGCATGCAGAACTAGTGAGGCATAGAAATAAAGGTGAACATCGATCTCTCTTTATGTCCGTCGAAAAGTCCACAAACTCTTGCTTTTTCTGACGTTTAACTGCGACCGATCCCTGAACCCTTAAATAAGAAATAAGCTAAGGGTTAGGTAAGGGGCTGGTGACCGCGGAGGCAGTTCCAACAGTTCTCGCTCCAAAGGTCACGCTGCATTTGACCCCCGTTGAGCTGTAGAGTCGTTACATCACAGCAGGGGGGCTGTGTCCGCCAGGCAGGACATCGCTACGGCAGTGAGATAAAAGAAGAATCAGGAAAATAGCTGACTTCAACATTGAAGGAGCGGTAGTGAAAAAGCTTTCAGTGCTGTTGCAGTTTACCCCTCTGACTAGGACAGCAACTGTTTGTGTGTGTGTGTGTGTGTGTGTGTGTGTGTGTGTGTGTGTGTGCACGCATGTGCACACCAACTGCTTTAGTGTGTCTCTACAGGTATTTGCTGCAACTGAAAATGGTCCAAACCATGGCCCTATGGCCCTAGATCTAAGACCCCCCAACCTCTGGCCCCACCCCACCCAAACCCCGCTTTCAGATGCACAGGTTGTTGAGTCCTAGAGGGGCGGTGATGGAGGAGGTGGGCAGGGCAGGCTGGGGCTCGATGTCTCTTGTTTTCATGAAACCCAGCAGCTGCTCGGGGATCTCTGCCAACACGTCCTTGGCCAGCCGTGCCATGCTCAGCACCTGGTTGCCCTGGCGGTCGATGTAGTCCCGGAACGGCACAAACTGGACTATATCTCTCTCAGCAATGCGCCCCTTAGAGGACACTCTGACCTCATCACCGTCCAGTTCCTCCATCGCTACAGAGCAGAGAGAGAGAGTGTATCAGAGAGAGTCAGTGTCAGACAGAGAGAGAGAGAGAGAGTCAGAGAGAAGCAGAGGTAGAGACAGATAGTCAGAGTCAGAGAGAGACAGAAACAGAGCGAGAGAGACAGAGAGGGTCAGAGACAGAGAGAGTCCGAGAGAAAGACAGACAGTCAGAGAGAGGCAGAGGCAGAGAGAGGCAGAGGCAGAGAGAGACAGAGACAGATAGAGTCAGAGAGAGAGAAAAAAAATATATCCTCAAACTTCAAACTAACATTATTAGGACTGATTTTAAAGCCCCAATGTATACTTTTTATTACATGTTTTTAAAATCATCACTGCATGTCTAATAAATCACTGTGTGTGTTAATTTAATGAAAATCACTCCAAAATATATTTAGGATAATTTATTTCCCTGAGCCTCCTTTTGCCCTTGAAATGCTCAGTCTGACCGTGTGGGAATTAGGAAACAAGTTTGAAGATATACAACCCTGATTGGCTGATAGGATGGTCTAGAGCCCACCCCCTTACCCAGAATAACTGTCATTGGTTTATTACAATCAGATCAGATTGTGACATCATGATCTGGGCAAAAACTCCATCCCACCTGAACAGGCTCCATCCCAATTTCATAGTATTATGGGAATATATGTATATATTTTTTTACAGTGTTATGGAAATATATTTATTTCATACTTTAAACAAGACAATCACGTTTTTAACTGCACTACCCCTTTAATAATAATCTACGGCATCTATATTAGGAAGTCTTGTCTGAGAACGTACAACTTCCTAATATGGATGCCGTAAATGTTCTAATAGTCTAAACCCCTATAATACCACCGCCACCTTACTGGCCACCCTAGACCCACCTCAGTTTGCATACCACCCCAACAGATCCACAGATGACGCTATCGCCATCACACTGCATACTGCCCTATCCCATCTGGACAAAAAAATACCTATGAAAGAATGCTGTTCATTAACTACAGCTCAGCATTCAACACCATAGTACCCTCCAAGCTCATCATCAAGCTGGAGGCCCTGGGTCTCAACCCTGTCCTGTGCAACTGGGTCCTGGACTTTCTGACGGGCCGCCCCATGGTGGTGAAGGTAGGAAACAACATCTCCACTTCGCTGACCGTCAACACTGGGGCCCCACAAGGGTGCATTCTCAGCCCTCTCCTGTACTCCCTGTTCACCTACGACCGCGTGGCCATGCACGCATGCAACTCAATCATCAAGTTTGCAGACGACACAACAGTAGTGGGCTTGATCACCAACAAGGACAAGACAGCCTACAGGGAGGAGGTGAGGGCACTCGGAGTGTGGTGTCAGGAAAACAACCTCTCACTCAACGTCAACAAGAAAAAGGAGATGATCGTGGACTTCAGAGGGAGCACCCCCCTATCCACATCGAAGGGACAGCAGTGGAGAAGGTGGAAAGTTTTAAAGTTCCTTGGCGTACACATCACAGACAAACTGAAATGGTCCACCCACACAGACAGTGTGGTGAAGAAGGCGAAACAGCACCTCTTCAACCGAAGGAGGCTGAAGAAATTTGGCTTGTCAACTAAAACCCTGACAAACCTTTACAGATGCACAATCGAGAGCATCCTGTTGGGCTGCAACACAGCCTGGTACGGCAACTGCACTGCCCCCAACCGCAAGGTTCTCCATCAAGGACAACAACCACCCGAGCCACTGCCTGTTCACACCGCTATCATCCAGAAGGCGAGGTCAGTACAGGTGCATCAAAGCTGGGACCGAGAGACTGAAAAACAGCTTCCATCTCAAGGCCATCAGACTGCTAAACAGCAATCACTAACTCAGAGAGGCTGCTGCCCACATTGAGACCCAATCACTGGACACTAATAAATGGATCACTAGTCACTTTAAAAAATGGCACTTTAAAAATGTTTACATATCTTACATTACTCATATCACATGTATATACTGTATTTTATACCATCTACTGCACCTTGCCTATGCCGCTCGGCCATCGCTCATCCATATACTTATATGTACATATTCTCCTTCACCCCTTGTGTGTTTTAGGTAGTTGTTGGGGAATTGTTAGATATTACTACACTGACGGAACTAGAAGCACAAGCATTTCGCTACACTCGCATTAACATCTGCATGTGACCAATAAAATTTGATTTGAACTCAACTCTGGACCTCAAAGACAATTCCACTGCATTTTTTCATTGTTCCCCTCTAATTAGGGACTGATTTAGACCTGGGACATGAGATGTGTGCAATTAATTATCAGGTAGAACACAAAATCAGCAGGCTCCGGACCTTGTAGGGTAAGAGTTGAATAACCTTGGACTACACCATGGATACTGAAATCTGTTTTGGTATTGAGGAATGGGAATGGGCTGGAGACCTATCCAGTGCTTTAACCCATCAGTGGTCATGAAGGAAAGGGAGCCAGTTATACCTATTGGGATGAGATCATCCGGCATGTTTGGAGAGGACTGACTGGGGATATTATAAATGGCACTACAGAGATGACAGATGGCTGTAGGCAGGGTATAGCAGTGCAGAGGAAGAGAGAGGGGGTGAAGGGACAGCAGGAGGGCAGGGAAGGGGGCCAGGTGCCTTGGGTAAACCCGGGCATGTGGGGGGCATCCCCTGAGTCACAGGGACTTATACAGAGCCTCCTGCTCCCTTGAATGTCACACACACACACGCACACGCACACACACACACACACACACACACACAGACAGACAGAAAGACAGAGGGGTGCATACACACATGCACTCTCACACACACTCCGCCTTCTGTTCCCTATGAATGTCACACACATGACACACACACAAACACACATGCATGCACACACTCGGACACACCTTTTGTTTTCCATGAATTTCCTACCCATGCATGTGTGTGTGTATGTACACCTACAGGCACAGGGGTGCTTAGTACACACTGATGATGCACACACGTTCACCGCACGCACATACACACAAACACCCTCAGACACATACACACAAACACCCACAGACACATACAGACACACACACAAACACCCACAGAAAAACGGCTTCATCAAAACATGTGGGGGATTTGGAGAGAGGAATGGCGTGATGGAAAGATTTACAGAGAAAGAGAGAGTAAGAGAGGGGAGGATGGTAATAGCAGAAGAGAGAGGAGAGAAGATGGTGCTTAAAGGTCCAATGCAGCCGTTTTTATCTCAAAATACAATAATTTCTGTGTAACAATTAATTTCCTTTCTGTTTTCATTTAAAATAGACAAAAATAAATAGCTTCGTAGCAAAGAGCACTTTCTCAAGCAAGAATTTAGCTAGGACTGTCTGGGAATGTTCTGAGTTGGGAGGGGAAAACTGAAAACTTGCTGTTATTGGCAGCTAGGTTTGGAACTCTCTTTCTTATTGGTCAATTAGCTAATTTACCGTCTTGTGATGTCACCAGTAAGGCCAAAACTCCATCTCACCAAAACAGGCTGAAATTTCAGGCAGTCTTTTCAAACAGCTCTTATACTAAAAGGACATTATCATCATATTCACAATTTCACAGTATTATTCCAACGTTATAGGATGTAAATATATATAAAAGACAGGAAATCATGTTTTTGACTGCACTGGGCCTTTAAGGGTCGCATTCAAGTGTGTGTGTGTGTGTGTGTGTGTGTGTGAGACAGTCTGTTTGCACAGGTTCCCTGTGGAGAGAGAGTTCCCCAGCTTCCTTCTGACTGAGCTAAAGGAGGATATGAAAGCATAGATGAATCAAATACCGCTCTTCCTATAGAACAATTAAAGTTCAAGTTATGAAGATTCTCCAAACACCACACACTCTGGAGCAAGCAGTCAACCCACCACACACTCTGGAGCAAGCAGTCAACCCACCACACACTCTGGAGCAAGCAGTCAACCCACCGCACACTCTGAAGCAAGCAGTCAACCCACCACACACTCTGAAGCAAGCAGTCAACCCACCACACACTCTGAAGCAAGCAGTCAATCCACCACACATTCTGAAGCAAGCAGTCAACCCACCACACACCCTGAAGCAAGCAGTCAACTCACCACACACTCTGAAGCTAGCGGTCAACCCACCACACACTCTGGAGCAAGCAGTCAACCCACCACACACTCTGGAGCAAGCAGTCAACCCACCACACACTCTGGAGCAAGCAGTCAACCCACCACACACTCTGGAGCAACTAGTCAACCCACCACACACTCTGGAGCATGCAGTCAACCCACCACACACTATGGAGCATGCAGTCAACCCACCACACACTCTGGAGCAAGCAGTCAACCCACCAAACACTCTGGAACAAGCAGTCAACCCACCACACTCTGCAGCAAGCAGTCAACCCACCACACACTCTGGAGCATGCAGTCAACCCACCACATACTCTGGAACAAGCAGTCAACCCACCACACACTCTAGAACAAGCAGTCAACCCACCACACACTCTGGAGCAAGCAGTCAACCCACCACAAACTCTGGAGCAAGCAGTCAACCCAGCACACACTCTGAAGCAAGCAGTCAACCCACCACACACTCTGGAGCAAGCAGTCAACCCAGCACACACTCTGAAGCAAGCAGTCAACCCACCACACACTCTGGAGCAAGCAATCAACCCACCACACACTCTGAAGCAAGCAGTCAACCCACCACACATTCTGAAGCTAGCAGTCAACCCACCACACACTCTGGAGCAAGCAGTCAACCCACCACCCATTCTGGAGCAAGCAGTCAACCCACCACACACTCTGGAACATGCAGTCAACCCACCACACACTCTGGAACAAGCAGTCAACCCACCACACACTCTGGAGCAAGCAGTCAACCCACCACACACTCTGGAGCAAGCAGTCAACCCACCACACACTCTGGAGCAAGCAGTCAACCCACCGCACACTCTGGAGCAAGCAGTCAACCCACCGCACACTCTGGAGCAAGCAGTCAACCCACCGCACACTCTGGAGCAAGCAGTCAACCCACCGCACACTCTGGAGCAAGCAGTCAACCCACCCACACTCTGGAGCAAGCAGTCAACCCACCACACACTCTGGAGCAAGCAGTCAACCCACCACACACTCTGGAGCAAGCAGTCAACCCACACACTCTGGAGCAAGCAGTCAACCCACCACACACTCTGGAGCAAACAGTCAACCCACCACACACTCTGGAGCAAGCAGTCAACCCACCACACACTCTAGAGCAAGCAGTCAACCCACCACACACTCTGGAGCAAGCAGTCAACCCACCACACACTCTGGAGCAAAATGTCAACCCACCACACACTCTGGAGCATGCAGTCAACCCACCACACACTCTGGAGCAAGCAGTCAACCCACCACACACTCTGGAGCAAGCAGTCAACCCACCACACACTCTGAAGCAAGCAGTCAACCCACCATACACTCTGGAGCAAGCAGTCAACCCACCACACACTCTGGAGCAAGCAGTCAACCCACCACACACTCTGAAGCAAGCAGTCAACCCACCACACACTCTGGAGCAAGCAGTCAACCCACCACACACTCTGGACCCAGCAGTCAACCCACCACACACTCTGGAACAAGCAGTCAACCCACCACACTCTGCAGCAAGCAGTCAACCCACCACACACTCTGGAGCATGCAGTCAACCCACCACACACTCTGGAACAAGCAGTCAACCCACCACACACTCTAGAACAAGCAGTCAACCCACCACATACTCTAGAACAAGCAGTCAACCCACCACACACTCTGGAGCAAGCAGTCAACCCACCACACACTCTGGAGCAAGCAGTCAACCCACCACACACTCTGGAGCAAGCAGTCAACCCACCACACACTCTGGAGCAAGCAGTCAACCCTCCACACACTCTGGAGCAAGCAGTCAACCCACCACACACTCTGGAGCAAGCAGTCAACCCACCACACACTCTGGAGCAAGCAGTCAACCCACCAAACACTCTGGAGCAAGCAGTCAACCCACCAAACACTCTGAAGAAAGCAGTCAACCCACCGCACACTCTGGAGCAAGCAGTCAACCCACCGCACACTCTGGAGCATGCAGTCAACCCACCGCACACTCTGGAGCATGCAGTCAACCCACCGCACACTCTGGAGCAAGCAGTCAACCCACCGCACACTCTGGAGCAAGCAGTCAACCCACCACACATTCTGGAGCAAGCAGTCAACCCACCACACACTCTGGAGCAAGCAGTCAACCCACCACACACTCTGGAACAAGCAGTCAACCCACCACACACTCTGGAGCAAGCAGTCAACCCACCACACACTCTGGAGCAAGCAGTCAACCCACCACACACTCTGAAGCAAGCAGTCAACCCACCACACACTCTGGAGCAAGCAGTCAACCCACCACACACTCTGAAGCAAGCAGTCAACCCACCACACATTCTGAAGCTAGCAGTCAACCCACCACACACTCTGGAGCAAGCAGTCAACCCACCACACACTCTGGAGCAAGCAGTCAACCCACCACACACTCTGGAGTAAGCAGTCAACCCACCACACACTCTGGAGCAAGCAGTCAACCCACCACACACTCTGGAGCAAGCAGTCAACCCACCACACACTCTGGAGCAAGCAGTCAACCCACCACACACTCTGGAGCAAGCAGTCAACCCACCAAACACTCTGAAGCAAGCAGTCAACCCACCGCACACTCTGGAGCAAGCAGTCAACCCACCGCACACTCTGGAGCATGCAGTCAACCCACCGCACACTCTGGAGCATGCAGTCAACCCACCGCACACTCTGGAGCATGCAGTCAACCCACCGCACACTCTGGAGCAAGCAGTCAACCCACCACACACTCTGAAGCAAGCAGTCAACCCACCACACACTCTAGAGCAAGCAGTCAACCCACCTCACACTCTGGAGCTAGCAGTCAACCCACCACACACTCTGGAACAAGCAGTCAACCCACCGCACACTCTGGAGCAAGCAGTCAACCCACCGCACACTCTGGAGCAAGCAGTCAACCCACCGCACACTCTGGAGCAAGCAGTCAACCCACCACACACTCTGGAGCAAGCAGTCAACCCACCACACACTCTGAAGCAAGCAGTCAACCCACCACACACTCTGAAGCAAGCAGTCAACCCACCACACACTCTGAAGCAAGCAGTCAACCCACCACACACTCTGGAGCATGCAGTCAACCCATCACACACTCTGAAGCAAGCAGTCAACCCACCACACACTCTGGAGCATGCAGTCAACCCACCACACACTCTGAAGCAAGCAGTCAACCCACCACACACTCTGAAGCAAGCAGTCAACCCACCACACACTCTGGAGCAAGCAGTCAACCCACCACACACTCTGGAGCAAGCAGTCAACCCACCACACACTCTGAAGCAAGCAGTCAACCCACCACACACTCTGAAGCAAGCAGTCAACCCACCACACACTCTGAAGCAAGCAGTCAACCCACCACACACTCTGGAGCATGCAGTCAACCCACCACACACTCTGAAGCAAGCAGTCAACCCACCACACACTCTGAAGCAAGCAGTCAATCCACCACATATTCTGAAGCAAGCAGTCAACCCACCACACACCCTGAAGCAAGCAGTCAACTCACCACACACTCTGAAGCTAGCAGTCAACCCAGCACACACTCTGGAGCAAGCAGTCAACCCACCACACACTCTAGAGCAAGCAGTCAACCCACCACACACTCTGGAGCAAGCAGTCAACCCACCACACACTCTGGAGCATGCAGTCAACCCACCACACACTCTGGAGCATGCAGTCAACCCACCACACACTATGGAGCATGCAGTCAACCCACCACACACTCTGGAGCAAGCAGTCAACCCACCACACACTCTGGAACAAGCAGTCAACCCACCACACTCTGCAGCAAGCAGTCAACCCACCACACACTCTGGAGCATGCAGTCAACCCACCACACACTCTGGAACAAGCAGTCAACCCACCACACACTCTAGAACAAGCAGTCAACCCACCACACACTCTGGAGCAAGCAGTCAACCCACCACAAACTCTGGAGCAAGCAGTCAACCCAGCACACACTCTGAAGCAAGCAGTCAACCCACCACACACTCTGGAGCAAGCAGTCAACCCAGCACACACTCTGAAGCAAGCAGTCAACCCACCACACACTCTGGAGCAAGCAATCAACCCACCACACACTCTGAAGCAAGCAGTCAACCCACCACACATTCTGAAGCTAGCAGTCAACCCACCACACACTCTGGAGCAAGCAGTCAACCCACCACACACTCTGGAGCAATCAGTCAACCCACCACACACTCTGGAGCAAGCAGTCAACCCACCACACACTCTGGAGCAAGCAGTCAACCCTCCACACACTCTGGAGCAAGCAGTCAACCCACCACACACTCTGGAGCAAGCAGTCAACCCACCACACACTCTGGAGCAAGCAGTCAACCCACCACACACTATGGAGCATGCAGTCAACCCACCACACACTCTGGAGCAAGCAGTCAACCCACCACACACTCTGGAACAAGCAGTCAACCCACCACACTCTGCAGCAAGCAGTCAACCCACCACAGACTCTGGAGCATGCAGTCAACCCACCACACACTCTGGAGCAAGCAGTCAACCCTCCACACACTCTGGAGCAAGCAGTCAACCCACCACACACTCTGGAGCAAGCAGTCAACCCACCACACACTCTGGAGCAAGCAGTCAACCCACCACACACTATGGAGCATGCAGTCAACCCACCACACACTCTGGAGCAAGCAGTCAACCCACCACACACTCTGGAACAAGCAGTCAACCCACCACACTCTGCAGCAAGCAGTCAACCCACCACACACTCTGGAGCATGCAGTCAACCCACCACACACTCTGGAACAAGCAGTCAACCCACCACACACTCTAGAACAAGCAGTCAACCCACCACACACTCTGGAGCAAGCAGTCAACCCACCACAAACTCTGGAGCAAGCAGTCAACCCAGCACACACTCTGAAGCAAGCAGTCAACCCACCACACACTCTGGAGCAAGCAGTCAACCCACCACACATTCTGAAGCTAGCAGTCAACCCACCACACACTCTGGAGCAAGCAGTCAACCCACCACACACTCTGGAGCAAGCAGTCAACCCACCACACACTCTGGAGCAAGCAGTCAACCCTCCACACACTCTGGAGCAAGCAGTCAACCCACCACACACTCTGGAGCAAGCAGTCAACCCACCACACACTCTGGAGCAAGCAGTCAACCCACCACACACTCTGGAGCAAGCAGTCAACCCACCACACATTCTGGAGCAAGCAGTCAACCCACCGCACACTCTGGAGCAAGCAGTCAACCCACCGCACACTCTGGAGCAAGCAGTCAACCCACCGCACACTCTGGAGCATGCAGTCAACCCACCGCACACTCTGGAGCATGCAGTCAACCCACCGCACACTCTGGAGCAAGCAGTCAACCCACCGCACACTCTGGAGCATGCAGCCAACCCACCGCACACTCTGGAGCATGCAGCCAACCCACCGCACACTCTGGAGCAAGCAGTCAACCCAGCACACACTCTGGAGCAAGCAGTCAACCCACCACACACTCTGGAGCAAGCAGTCAACCCAGCACACACTCTGAAGCAAGCAGTCAACCCACCACACACTCTGGAGCAAGCAATCAACCCACCACACACTGAAGCAAGCAGTCAACCCACCACACTTTCTGAAGCTAGCAGTCAACCCACCACACACTCTGGAGCAAGCAGTCAACCCACCACACACTCTGGAGCAAGCAGTCAACCCACCACACACTCTGGAGCAAGCAGTCAACCCACCACAAACTCTGGAGCAAGCAGTCAACCCTCCACACACTCTGGAGCAAGCAGTCAACCCACCACACACTCTGGAGCAAGCAGTCAACCCACCACACACTCTGGAGCAAGCAGTCAACCCACCACACACTCTGGAGCAAGCAGTCAACCCACCACACACTCTGGAGCAAGCAGTCAACCCACCAAACACTCTGAAGCAAGCAGTCAACCCACCGCACACTCTGGAGCAAGCAGTCAACCCACCGCACACTCTAGAGCAAGCAGTCAACCCACCGCACACTCTGGAGCAAGCAGTCAACCCACCACACACTCTGGAGCAAGCAGTCAACCCACCGCACACTCTGGAGCAAGCAGTCAACCCACCGCACACTCTGGAGCAAGCAGTCAACCCACCACACACTCTGGAGCAAGCAGTCAACCCACCACACACTCTGGAGCAAGCAGTCAAGCCACCACACATTCTGGAGCAAGCAGTCAACCCACCACACACTCTGGAGCAAGCAGTCAACCCACCACACACTCTGGAACAAGCAGTCAACCCACCACACACTCTGGAGCAAGCAGTCAACCCACCACACACTCTGGAGCAAGCAGTCAACCCACCACACACTCTGGAACAAGCAGTCAACCCACCACACACTCTGGAGCAAGCAGTCAACCCACCACACACTCTGGAGCAAGCAGTCAACCCACCACACACTCTGAAGCAAGCAGTCAACCCACCACACACTCTGAAGCAAGCAGTCAACCCACCTCACACTCTAGAGCAAGCAGTCAACCCACCTCACACTCTGGAGCTAGCAGTCAACCCACCACACACTCTGGAGCAAGCAGTCAACCCACCACACTCTGCAGCAAGCAGTCAACCCACCACACACTCTGGAGCATGCAGTCAACCCACCACACACTCTGAAGCAAGCAGTCAACCCACCACACACTCTGGAGCAAGCAGTCAACCCACCACACACTCTGGAGCAAGCAGTCAACCCACCACACACTCTGGAGCAAGCAGTCAACCCACCACCCACTCTGGAGCAAGCAGTCAACCCACCACACACTCTGGAGCAAGCAGTCAACCCACCACCCACTCTGGAGCAAGCAGTCAACCCACCACACACTCTGGAGCAAGCAGTCAACCCACCACACACGCTGGAGCAAGCAGTCAACCCACCACACACTCTGGAGCAAGCAGTCAACCCACCACACACTCTGGAGCAAGCAGTCAACCCACCACACACTCTGGAGCAAGCAGTCAACCCACCACACACTCTGGAGCAAGCAGTCAACCCACCACACACTCTGGAGCAAGCAGTCAACCCACCACACATTAAACTCTAGCGGTTTAATTTATATGCTTTTAAATACACATTCCCCAACTCTCTCTCCCTTCCGTCACACACACATCACTACGGCAGCCACCCCTGATCCCTCGTACAGCCCTGTGTAGTGTCTAATAGGTCCCTCAGAGATCTATCTCCCTTGTCGTTAGGCATGACTCATTTCCCCTCTCCTTTTCCCTTTCCCAACTACCGCCAGTAGTTTTTTTTACAATTAAAATCACTTAGCCAATTAGCTTTTGGAATATTTGGCATATTTACTTTGCGAGAGTCTCCGCTTTGTGTTGCTTCTCTCTTGTTTCGCTGAAGATCTCAGCTGTCCAACACAACTCTTTCTCACTTTGCGAGGAAGACACAGGCTTAATTTCAAATTGCACCCATTCCCTATTTAGTCCACTACTTTTGACCACAGGCTAAAGGGAGGCATCCACAATCCCGTTCCTTGGAGTGACATTTCAGGATTTCCCTTGGTCAGGCCGTTGTGCACTTGCTGCATTGTCATCATTACCCAGGGATATAAATGAGCGTGGTAGGTAGAGAAGGATATCACCCCAACAGAATTATCTCCTGCTGCATATTACTGTTAGCAAAACAAAATGGTACCACGAGTAAACAATGTGAGTGAATGGATTGTTTACATTGTAATATTATTCTGCTCTGCCATTAGCCTTCTGAGCTGAAGCCAGGTGTCCCAGGTAACAGAGCCAAAGTCTGACCCATCGGGCATGTGTTCATTAGGCACCATATGGAAGAAATGGACTGAAACAGGGAGGGACGACATGGACATTTCGTGTTCGATTGCAGGACATTTTAACACGTTTTCCATGGCCTGCCCTACTGAATACGATCCAGGAGTCACTCCCTCTGAGTTCCCCTCCAGTTAGAGACATGACCAAGGAGTCACTCCCTCTGAGTTCCCCTCCACTGAGAGACATGACCAAGGAGTCACTCCCTCTGAGTTCCCCTCCACTGAGAGACATGACCAAGGAGTCACTCCCTCTGAGTTCCCCTCCAGTTAGAGACATGACCAAGGAGTCACTCCCTCTGAGTACCCCTCCACTGAGAGACATGACCAAGGAGTCACTCACTCTGAGTTCCCCTCCACTGAGAGACATGACCAAGGAGTCACGACTTGTCACCAATGAGGCTTATGCAATGCTAATGATTCTTATGGGGAGAAGGAATGAACACTCCCCTCTTCCTGGACAGCTACTAATAACGTTAGTTTTACTCCGCCCAGTGCACCTTGGGCTTGCAGGCTTTTGTTCCAACCCTACTATAAGACTCATGCTGCTCGTCAGGATCAAATCAGGTGTGTTAGAAGAGTATAACAGGTCCAGAGCAAAAGCCCAGCTCTGCAGGAGGAGGGATGGGCTTCCTCGCTGTAGCTCCAAGGCAGGGCGAGAGCGAGGAGGGGATTCACCAGTTCCTAAAACCTTTGGGAAGGAGATTGCAGTAAGTGTTGTTTTGTCACCTACCCTGCTGATCTTTAGTGCACTTCACAGGCTGTGAAGCCTCTGATCAGAGGCTTGAATGGCTTTTTTGACAGTGGAGCTAGCTAGCTACTTTGGGCGTGCGCACACACACATGCCGGATGCACATGCGCACACATACACACACACTTACCGTCAAACTCAGCAGGGCCTACTCCCACTATGATGATAGACATGGGCAGAGCGGCAGCCTGTGAGAAAGGGGATAACACACAAAGGTGATGTGAGAGGTATATGTGCCCCCCCCCCCCCCCCACACACACACACACACGATAAGCACTCACATTGACCACAGCCTCCTTGGTCTGCACCATGTCTGAGATGACTCCGTCTGTGATCATCAACAGCACAAAGTACTGGGATCCATCAGTCACATCCTCAGCACACCTGCATAGAGCAACACACCACAATTGAAACCTCAGCTTCTGTGTCTACTGTAGGTGTATGTGAGTAGGTGTATGTGCGTGTGCGTGTGTGTGTACGGTGTGTGTGTGTGTGTGTGTGTGTGTGTGTGTGTGTGTGTGTGTGTGTGTGTGTAAGACAGAGACTTTCTTCTGTCTTCTGGTTTTCTGTAGTAATATAGCATTACACAACTATTTGAGTACCGTTACACTAAACTGAGCTCCATTGTCAGACATTATGTTGTCTAGACCTACACGTTCTCACATCAGAATTAGATGTTCATCCATGTTTCTCAAAAGTCCGAATTCGAAGTTGTTCCAAACGTCCAATTTCAAAGTGTTTAAGGTTACGTTTAGGCATAAACTCAGAATTTTTAAGGTTGGTTTTAAGTTTAGGCATTAAATCTTGCATTAAATCTGAATTCTGAAGGTAAGGGCATTAACTCTGAATGGTTAAGGTAAGGTACATTTCAAAAACAACTTTCTAAGTGACATAGAAATGTTGTGTTGTCTAGACTGTTGATATAGAAGTGTTGTGTTTTGTCGAGAATGTTCACATACTCTCAAATAGCTGTCTGTCCCTTTTAATAGCCGGGCATCAGCACAGATTTCAGCAAATAAACGTATATTTCAAATAAACGGCAGGTCGAAATAAATTGTTTAAGAGTGATCAGTGAGCACCATAAAGAAGATACCGAAGAGCAACATCATTATATGAGACAGCAGTCTGGTTTGACATGGTCATACATTGAATAATGAAGTCTATGTGCTGTGATATCGATGCAACTACAAGGATACAATGCGCAATAGAATATCACAGTATGATTCATAATACCCATAAAACCTAGCTGTCAAACAGGGGAAATGGTTCCAATCGTTTTTCCATCATTCATTTTTCCAGTAGCGGATTTTAGAAACACTTAAAATAAGGGCTGTGTTTCTTATAGGCTTACCCTGGCATGACGTTTTGATAACCGTGTAAATCTCTCTAGGACAAGGTGACTTTTATGAATATATTAGCCTGTATTTACCCACTAAAATGAAATGCTAATTAGCTGCTAATGTGGCTATCATAAAGAACTACAAATGCCATGATGATCTGGATGAGATAAGAAGGTAAGAATCTCTGGATTAACTATCTAATGTTAGCTTAATGTAGTAATGAATAAATTGGCTACAATTCTTTACATTTACAATTGTGTTAACTATCTTGTGCAAGTTTAAAATTGACACCATACCTGTTAGCAAAGGTGTCTGCTAGAAATGAGTTTGCAGGGATTTGTAGTTTTGCATGTCTACTTTGATGCTAAGTAGCATTTTTGAATCAGAGTAAATAGAGACAAATATATAGACAAAAGTCGCCTTGTCCAGGCCTCCCGAGTGGCGCAGCGGTCTAAGGCACTGCATCGCAGTGTTACTACAGCCTCTTGGCTCATCACGCTCTAGCGACTCCTTGTGGTGGGCCGGGCGCCTGCAGGCTGACCCCGGTCATCAGTTAAACAGTGTTTCCTCCAACACATTGGTGCGGCTGGCTTCCGGGTTAAGTGAGAGGGTGTTAAGAAGTGCGGTTTGACGGGTCATGTTCCAGAGGACCCATGACTTGACCTTTGCCTCTACCGAGCCCGTTGGTGAGTTGCAGCGATGAGACAAGATAGAAATCACAAAATTGGGGAGAAAAAGGTGGTAAAAATGACAATAAATAAATAAATAATAAGTCACCTTGTCCGAGAGAGTTGCATGGTTACCAAAATGTCACGCCAGGGTAAGCCCACACAAGACACAGCCCTTAATTTTAAGTGTTTCTAAAATCCCCTATGGAAAAAATAATTCATGGAAAAACGATTGGAACCATTTCCTTGTTTGATCGCTAGATGTTATGGCTATTATGATACCTCCACCATGGGGCTCAATGAGTGGGAGAATGGTGCTGAAGTGCAAAATCAATGGGTGCATGTTCGCAAGCCTACTGTAGTCTTTACAAGTCTGATCTGTGATGGATTTGTTATTATGTTTATACTGGTCACAATAAACAGTGTGGTAGTCTTTTCAACAATTGATTAAGCAAAAAGCTGTGTGCATTAAGGAAACAGACGCGTGGCTCAAACAGAAGGCTGTCTCTAATAAGCGCTGGTTATGTCCAGTGATTGAAGCAAAAAAAGGCCCGGGCTATTAATTGATGTTTTACAGTAGAAGTGTTGCGTTGTCCAGACTGTTGTTATAGAAGTGTTGCATTGTCAAGAATGTTGTTATTGAAGTGTTGTGTTGTCAAGACTGTCATTACAGAAGTGTTGCATTGTCGAGACTGTTCACATAAACTTGTCAGTTTTTGCTGAGTGTTTTTGTGCAGGTGTTTGTCAGGCAGGTAATGGTAAGAGTCAGCGGGGCGGACAAAGACCCACTGGCTGCCTGTCTGATTGGACGAAGACCCCCTGGCTCACTGTCTGATTGGTTCACTCTCACCGTCTGGCCGAGTGCAGAGTAAATGGAGTTGAGTACTATCACATCCTCTCTATGTCTACTTCTCTCACACGAGTGTGTGAAAGTCTCTTTCCCTCTCCAGGAACCAGTGGATAGGAGAGGTGGGTGGTGGTCGAGAACCAAAATAATTCCCTGCAGCTCTTGTTTTCAACTCCACTTGAGGTGGAATGTGGTAGTATTTACTATAGTCTCTGCTTCTGTGCTGGAATGTGGTAGTGATTACTATAATGTGGTAGTTATTACTATAATGTGGTAGATATTACTATACTGTGGTTGTGATAACTAATCTGTGGTAGTGATTACTATAATGTGGTAGTGATTACTATAATGTGGTAGTTATTACTGTAATGTGGTAGTGATTACTGTAATGTGGTAGTTATTACTAATCTGTGGTAGTGATTACTATAATGTGGTAGTTATTACTATAATGTGGGAGTGATTACTATAATGTGGGAGTGATTACTATAATGTGGTAGTTATTACTAATCTGTGGTAGGGATTACTATAATGTGGTAGTGATTACTATAATGTGGTAGTGATTACTATAATGTGGTAGTGATAACTATAATGTGGTAGTGATTACTATAATGTGGTAGTTATTACTATAATGTGGTAGATATTACTATACTGTGGTTGTGATAACTAATCTGTGGTAGTGATTACTATAATGTGGTAGTGATTACTATAATGTGGTAGTTATTACTGTAATGTGGTAGTGATTACTGTAATGTGGTAGTTATTACTAATCTGTGGTAGTGATTACTATAATGTGGTAGTTATTACTATAATGTGGGAGTGATTACTATAATGTGGGAGTGATTACTATAATGTGGTAGTTATTACTAATCTGTGGTAGTGATTACTATAATGTGGTAGTGATTACTATAATGTGGTAGTTATTACTATAATGTGGTAGTGAATACTAATCTGTGGTAGGGATTACTATAATGTGGTAGTGATTACTATAATGTGGTAGTGATTACTATAATGTGGTAGTGATTACTATAATGTGGTAGTGATAACTATAATGTGGTAGTGATTACTATAATGTGGTAGTGATTACTATAATGTGGTAGTTATTACTGTAATGTGGTAGTTATTACTATAATGTGGTAGTTATTACTATAATGTGGTAGTTATTACTATAATGTGGTAGTGAATACTAATCTGTGGTAGGGATTACTATAATGTGGTAGTTATTACTACAATGTGGTAGTTATTACTGTAATGTGGTAGTTATTACTGTAATGTGGTAGTTATTACTGTAATGTGGTAGTTATTACTGTAATGTGGTAGTTATTACTGTAATGTGGTAGTTATTACTGTAATGTGGTAGTTATTACTACAATGTGGTAGTTATTACTATAATGTGGTAGTTATTACTGTAATGTGGTAGTGATTACTATAATGTGGTAGTGATTACTATAATGTGGTAGTTATTACTATAATGTGGTAGTTATTACTATAATGTGGTAGTTATTACTATAATGTGGTAGTGATTACTATAATGTGGTAGTTATTACTATAATGTGGTAGTTATTACTGTAATGTGGTAGTGATTACTATAATGTGGTAGTTATTACTATAATGTGGTAGTTATTACTGTAATGTGGTAGTGATTACTATAATGTGGTAGTGATTACTATAATGTGGTAGTTATTACTGTAATGCGGTAGTGATTACTGTAATGTGGTAGTGATTACTGTAATGTGGTAGTTATTACTATAATGTGGTAGTGATTACTATAATGTGGTAGTGATTACTATAATGTGGTAGTTATTACTATAATGTGGTAGTGATTACTAATCTGTGGTAGTGATTACTAATCTGTGGTAGTTATTACTATAATGTGGTAGTTATTACTATAATGTGGTAGTGATTACTATAATGTGGTAGTGATTACTATAATGTGGTAGTGATTACTGCAATGTGGTAGTGATTACTGTAATGTGGTAGTTATTACTATAATGTGGTAGTTATTACTATAATGTGGTAGTTATTACTATAATGTGGTAGTTATTACTATAATGTGGTAGTGATTACTAGAATGTGGTAGTGATTACTGTAATGTGGTAGTTATTACTACAATGTGGTAGTTATTACTATAATGTGGTAGTGATTACTGCAATGTGGTAGTTATTACTGTAATGTGGTAGTGATTACTGCAATGTGGTAGTTATTACTGTAATGTGGTAGTTATTACTGTAATGTGGTAGTTATTACTACAATGTGGTAGTTATTACTGCAATGTGGTAGTTATTACTGCAATGTGGTAGTTATTACTGCAATGTGGTAGTGATTACTGCAATGTGGTAGTGATTACTGCAATGTGGGAGTGATTACTATAATGTGGTAGTTATTACTAATCTGTGGTAGTTATTACTATAATGTGGTAGTGATTACTGTAATGTGGTAGTTATTACTGTAATGTGGTAGTTATTACTATAATGTGGTAGTGATTACTGTAATGTGGTAGTTATTACTATAATGTGGTAGTTATTACTGTAATGTGGTAGTTATTACTATAATGTGGTAGTTATTACTATAAGGTGGTAGTGATTACTATAATGTGGTAGTGATTACTATAATGTGGTAGTGATTACTATAATGTGGTAGTGATTACTATAATGTGGTAGTGATTACTGTAATGTGGTAGTTATTAATATAATGTGGTAGTGATAGTGATTACTATAATGTGGTAGTGATTACTAATCTGTGGTAGTTATTACTATAATGTGGTAGTTATTACTATAATGTGGTAGTTATTACTATAATGTGGTAGTGATTACTAATCTGTGGTAGTTATTACTATAATGTGGTAGTTATTACTATAATGTGGTAGTGATTACTATAATGTGGTAGTTATTACTACAATGCGGTAGTTATTACTATAATGTGGTAGTGATTAATGCAATGTGGTAGTTATTACTGTAATGTGGTAGTGATTACTGCAATGTGGTAGTTATTACTGTAATGTGGTAGTTATTACTGTAATGTGGTAGTTATTACTACAATGTGGTAGTTATTACTGCAATGTGGTAGTTATTAGTGCAATGTGGTAGTGATTACTGCAATGTGGTAGTGATTACTATAATGTGGTAGTGATTACTATAATGTGGTAGTTATTACTATAATGTGGTAGTGATAACTATAATGTGGTAGTTATTACTGTAATGTGGTAGTGATTACTGTAATGTGGTAGTGATTACTGTAATGTGGTAGTGATTACTATAATGTGGTAGTGATTACTATAATGTGGTAGTTATTACTGTAATGTGGTAGTGATTACTGTAATGTGGTAGTTATTACTGTAATGTGGTAGTTATTACTATAATGTGGTAGTGATTACTATAATGTGGTAGTGATTACTATAATGTGGTAGTTATTACTATTCTGTGGTAGTGATTACTATAATGTGGTAGTTATTACTATAATGTGGTGGTGATTACTATAATGTGGTAGTTATTACTGTAATGTGGTAGTTATTACTATAATGTGGTAGTGATTACTATAATGTGGTAGTTATTACTATTCTGTGGTAGTGATTACTGTAATGTGGTAGTTATTACTATAATGTGCTAGTTATTACTATAAGGTGGTAGTGATTACTATAATGTGGTAGTGATTACAGTAATGTGGTAGTTATTACTATAATGTGGTAGTTATTACTATAAGGTGGTAGTGATTACTATAATGTTGTAGTGATTACTATAATGTGGTAGTTTTTACTATAATGTGGTAGTGATTACTAATCTGTGGTAGTGATTACTATAATGTGGTAGTTATTACTATAATGTGGTAGTTATTACTATAATGTGGTAGTGATTACTATAATGTGGTAGTTATTACTATAATGTGGTAGTTATTACTATAATGTGGTAGTGATTACTATAATGTGGTAGTGATTACTATAATGTGGTAGTTATTACTACAATGTGGTAGTTATTACTATAATGTGGTAGTGATTACTGCAATGTGGTAGTTATTACTGTAATGTGGTAGTGATTACTGCAATGTGGTAGTTATTACTGTAATGTGGTAGTTATTACTGTAATGTGGTAGTTATTACTGCAATGTGGTAGTTATTACTGCAATGTGGTAGTTATTACTGCAATGTGGTAGTTATTACTGCAATGTGGTAGTTATTACTGCAATGTGGTAGTGATTACTGCAATGTGGTAGTGATTACTATAATGTGGTAGTGATTACTATAATGTGGTAGTGATTACTATAATGTGGTAGTGATTACTATAATGTGGTAGTTATTACTATAATGTGGTAGTGATTACTGTAATGTGGTAGTTATTACTGTAATGTGGTAGTGATTACTATAATGTGGTAGTGATTACTATAATGTGGTAGTGATTACTATAATGTGGTAGTTATTACTGTAATGTGGTAGTGATTACTGTAATGTGGTAGTTATTACTATAATGTGGTAGTTATTACTGTAATGTGGTAGTTATTACTGTAATGTGGTAGTTATTACTGTAATGTGGTAGTGATTACTAATCTGTGGTAGTGATTACTATAATGTGGTAGTTATTACTATAATGTGGTAGTGATTACTATAATGTGGTAGTGATTACTGTAATGTGGTAGTTATTACTGTAATGTGGTAGTTATTACTATAATGTGGTAGTTATTACTGTAATGTGGTAGTTATTACTGTAATGTGGTAGTTATTACTGTAATGTGGTAGTTATTACTAATCTGTGGTAGTTATTACTATAATGTGGTAGTTATTACTATAATGTGGTAGTTATTACTATAATGTGGTAGTGATTACTATAATATGGTAGTGATTACTGTAATGTGGTAGTTATTACTGTAATGTGGTAGTTATTACTATAATGTGGTAGTTATTACTATAATGTGGTAGTTATTACTGTAATGTGGTAGTTATTACTGTAATGTGGTAGTTATTACTGTAATGTGGTAGTTATTACTATAATGTGGTAGTTATTACTATAATGTGGTAGTTATTACTATAATGTGGTAGTTATTACTAATCTGTGGTAGTTATTACTAATCTGTGGTAGTTATTACTATAATGTGGTAGTGATTACTATAATGTGGTAGTTATTACTATAATGTGGTAGTTATTACTATAATGTGGTAGTGATTACTATAATGTGGTAGTGATTACTATAATGTGGTAGTGATTACTATAATGTGGTAGTGATTACTATAATGTGGTAGTGATTACTATAATGTGGTAGTTATTATTATAGTATCTGGTGCTATGCTGGGTTATAGGAGGTGACGGAGCCTAGGAGTGGATTGATTCACCCCCACACCTCACATATTGACAAATCCACATGACTGGATGGCCTCAGCTTTACCGCCCACCTTCCTCCTCATCATCACCATCTCTGTCCCACAAGCACCCACAGTCGCACGAGCCGACTGTCTCAGAGCCGGAACAAGGGAAGAGAAGGAGGAGATGAGGATGACGAAGCATAACAAATGGAATGGAGAAAGATTGAGAGAGGTGGAGAGAAGGGCGAGAGAGAAAGAGTGGGAAAGGAGAAGATGAGAGCTAAAGGTAAAACAGGAGAGATAATAGCAGACAATAGAAAAAGGTATG
>NC_042972.1:14408447-14544062 GCF_901001165.1 Salmo trutta | reverse complement strand
GAGGACAGAGAGAGAGAGAAAGAGAGAGAGAGAGAGAGAGAGAGAGAGAGAGAGAGAGAGAGAGAGAGAGAGAGAGAGAGAGAGAGAGAGAGAGAGAACGATACATAGAGAGAGAGAGAGACAGAGAGAGAGAGAAAGAGAGCGCTCAGGGGAGAACATCAAATTAACTCTTGGGGCCTAGGGCAACGTAAGGGTGGAGAATTGCAGGGGAGAGGAGTGTGTGTGTGGTTTTGTGTGTGTGTGTTTTGTGTTTTGTGGGGGGAGGGTGAGGGAGTTTGTGTGTTTGCATAATGTACAGTGCATTCGGGAAGTATTCAGACTCCTTCAATTTTTTCAAATTTTGTTATGTTACAGCCTTATTCTAAAATTGATAAAACGCTACCTGCCCGAATGCATAGTGCCAACTGTTAAGTTTGGTGGAGGAGGAATAATGGTCTGCGGCTGTTTTTCATGTTTCGGGCTAGGCCCCTTAGTTCTTAACCTGTTGGGGTGTAGGGGGCAGTATTTTCACGGCCGGATGAAAAACGTACCCAAATTAAACTGGTTACTACTCTGGCCCAGAAACTAGAATATGCATATTATTAGTAGATTTGGATAGAAAACACTCTGAAGGTTCTAAAACTGTTTGAATGGTGTCTGTGAGTATAACAGAACTCATATGGCAGGCAAAACCTGAGAAAAATCCAACCAGGAAGTGGAAAGTCTGAGAATTGTAGTTCTTTTGATTCTCTATCGAAACTACAGTTTCTGTGGGGTCACGTTGCACTTCCTAAGGCTTCCATTGGCTGTCAACAGCCTTCAGAAAGTTCTTTCAGCATTCTCCTGTCACTGGGCAGATAATAGGAGCTCAGTCAATCAGTGGACTGCCTGTGGACAAAGGGATTGGATATGCGCGGCCCCGCGAGCGCTCCGTTCCTTCTTTTTCTTCTTGAATGAATATGCTATTGTCCGGTTGGAATATTATCGCAATTTTACATTAAAAATACCATAAAAATAGATTTTAAACAGCGTTTGACATGCTGAGATGTTTGACGAGCAGGTGTCCACATACTTGTGGTCAAGTACTGCATCTGCGTGTATGTGACTCTTGTATTGTGTCAAGCAAGTCAAAGCACGTACTGTATATACAGGTAACCACCATAATAAGGAAACGCTTTAGTAAATGAAGGATACAAAGTATATTGAAAGAGTGTGGTTCCTGAGTTAATTAAGAAATGAAGATCCCATCATGCTTAGGGTCATGTATAAAAATGTCCAGTTTCCCATTGATTTGGCTACCATGGCTATATGAAGAGATCTCAGTGACTTTGAAAGAGGGGTCTCAAAGGAGCATAGGGGGTTTAAAGTGTGTGTGTGTGTGTGTCAGTTCTCTTTCTGTATGTGTTTGTGGGTGTGTGTGTGTGCGTGCGTGCGCGTGTTTATGTGTGTGTGTGTTTGCGTGCATGTATATATGTGTACATGCATGTGTGTGTCATGGGTGTGTGAGTTTGTGTGTTCATTTCCTGTCATTCTCTCACCGTGCCACCTGGTTGATGACAGGAGCGAAGTTGGTGGGTCCGTAGAGCTGAACTGTGCGGAGACTCTGGAAGTACGCCTCCAACACTCCCTCGATCCCCACACAGTTAGGGTTCTCACTGTTGGAGTTCTGTAGGAACCATGGACATTATTTAAGCTAGCCTCTCTACACCAGTTGTTAGAACATGAAATCCCCTTTTTCCTTCGAATCCATGAACAAGAAAAATATTGATGAAGGCTGTACATTGAAACATTTGATGAGGGCTATACATTGAAACATTTGATGAGACCTATACATTGAAACATTTGATGAGGCCTATACATTGAAACATTTGATGAGGCCTATACATTGAAACATTTGATGAGGCGTATACATTGAAACATTTGATGAGGGCTATACATTGAAACATTTGAGACTTTTGATAATAATAAAGAAGTCTTTATGAAGTCAACGTCCATTGTGACGATGTATGCTTCTGACGATGCACGTTCATTACACAATGATGTTATGTATGAAATATATGAGTGTCTGTGTTCTTTTGCCTCATGTCAGGACTGATCGGTAATGGGAGAACTCATGTCAGTAGGCACAACACAAGGCTGATCGGTAATGGGAGAATTTAAGTTGGCTGAATATTTTCTTTAGACAATGTGAAAAAGACAAAACGCCATCGCCTGGGTAAATCAATCAAGACATAAGAACAAAAATAATCCAGCAAACAATATGTCTGTTCCCAAAAATGTATTTATCGTCACATAATACAAAAGTCATTCAGCCAACATAAAAGACAGTCTGAGTCTGCTTTAAGCCCTGTCCAGCCAGGAGAAAAGAGTGTTCTTCAGCCTATATCCTTCATTAAAGTTCATCTGTGAAAAACGAGAGAACAGCCATCTGATCTTTCTCATTCTCTTTGAAGATAAAACTAATTAAAAGGAAGAAATAAACACGTTAAAAGAAATGAAAATGAATGCCTGCAGAAGAAAACACACTTTTTGGTGTCCGCAACTGTAGCTGGTAAAACAGGTTGTATAACTAGCCACGAGGGACACTGGCACATTGTTGTGACATGACTATTATTGACCTTATGGGACAGACTCCATGGGACAGAAAGTATTGTAGTAGTATAGTTATGATTCTACATTTTACAGATGTCCAGCTCAAACTTCATTGTTTTGCACAATGAGAATTGGGTGAGACAAATGACTTGTATCACACATCTGCATCAACCATTACTGCAGCAACCATTGCTTGTACAGGCTTCATAACATTGTCATAGCACTTCATTACCCTCTAAACCAGACATACCGCAACATACACAAGTGCTGAACTAAAAGTTATAAGCCTGTCATCAAGATCAAACGGCAAAGTACTTTGAAAACATTGCTACCTATCGAGGGCAATTTAAAAGGAGAAGAAGAAGAACTTTATTGTCCATTTTCCTTACAGTCCACTGTATTATTTTGCTTCGACCTTTGTATAATTTCCTTCACGTTAAGGAGACTTTTTTAAGGCGAATTCCTCCAGCTTTGGGGGAAAACAATTGCTGAAAATAAGACTGCTTTTGTTTTTTTTTTACTCTTCTTTGTTCAACAATTCCTCCGCTTTTTCTTTTTCCTCTGCCCAGGGAGACAATAGACGTCTAGAATCTGAGGAGGAGTCGTTTTTTTGTGCTTAGTGTTTACTCTTTGTTGTTCTTTCTTCATCGGTTCATGATGCTAAGCTAAGCGCTACGTCCTCCAAAGTCTATTCCAGTCTCCACGTCTGTCTGGTCCCTCGTTTGGTTCGCACTTTTCTGCAACAAACAGATGGATTTTCTTTTTTCTTTCCGAGCCACTTTCTGACTCACAGTGTTTTCTTCCTCCACCCTTGTTCAAACACTTCACAGAACTACTTGAGGCCGACGCTAGCGCATGGGCTTACATAACGGTGCGGCAATTTGTATTTTGTGTCGACATATTTAGAGGCTTTCGTGTTCTTTATGACTTTATTACCCCATGTACAGGTAATGTGTTCACGGTGTCATTCATCTGGGCTGTACGGGTGGATAGAGTCAATGTCAGACTTCACAGAAAATCCCAAGAATCTAAGGAAACTCAGTACTGAATCAAGCCAATACTGACCTTTTGCCTTCTGACGATGTATGTTAATTATACAATGATGTTATGTAGTATAGAAGTATGAGTGCCTCATGTCAGTAGGCATAACACAGGTAGGTATTTCACAGGTAACTGTATTTTCATTGCTAAGAAATATAATAGATTTGGCTTGGAGCTTCAGTTAGCCAGCCTTGGATACAAATTGATATAGAGGATGTACAGAAAGATGGCCTTCACTACTCAAAAATAGGCTATTCAAGGTCTCGCATCTGAGCCCGACAGATGGATACATACAGAGCACTCGGAAAGTATTTAGACCCCATCACTTTTCCCACATTTTATTTCGTTACAGGCTTTTTGTCCAATCTACACACCATTTATATTTATTTTATTTAACCTTTATTTAACTAGGCAAGTCAGTTAAGTACAAATTCTTATTTACAATGACGGCCTACCAAAAGGCAAAATGCCTCCTGTGGGGACAAGGGCTGGGATTAAAAATACAAATAAATTAAAGAAAAATATAGGACAAAACACAAGAGAGACAACACAACACTACATAAAGTGAGACCTTATTGCTGAAATATCACATTTACATAAGTATTCAGACCTTTTACTCAGTAGTTTGTTAAAGCACCTATGTCAGCGATTACAGCCTCAACTCTTCTTGGGTATGACACTACAAGCTTGGCTCACCTGTATTTGGGAAGTTTCTCCCATTCTTATCTGCAGATCCTCTCAAGCTCTGTTAGGTTGGATGGGGAGAGTCACTGCACAGCTATTGTCAGGTCTCTCCAGAGATGTTCAATCGGGGTTCTAGTCTGGGCTCTGGCTGGGCCGCTCAATGACATTCAGAGACTTGTCCCGAAGCCACTCCTTCGTTATCTTGGCTGTGTGTTTAGGGTCATTGTCTTGTTGGAAGGTGAACCTTCTACCCAGTCTGAGGTCCTGAGTGCTTTGGAGCAGGTTTTCATCAAGGATCTCTCTGTACTTTGCTCCATTCATCTTTCCCTCAATCCTGGCTAGTCTCCCAGTCCCTGCCACTGAAAAATATCCCCACAGCATGATGCTCCACCACCATGCTTCACCATAGGGATGGTGCCAGGTTTCCTCCTGATGTGACACTTGGCATTCCCAGTCAAAGAGATCAATCTTGGTTTCATCAGACGAGAGAATATTGTTTTTCATGGTCTGAGAACCCTTTAGGTGCCTTTTGGCAAACTCCAAGCGGGCTGTCATGTGCCTTTGACTGAGGAGTGGATTCCGTTTGGCCACTCTACCATAGAGGCCTGATTGGCAGAGTGTTGCAGAGATGGTTATCCTTCTGGAAGGTTCTCCCATCTCCACAGAGGAACTCTGGAGCTCTGTCAGAGTGACCATTGGGTTCTTGGTCACCTCCCTGACCAAGGCCCTTCTCTCTCGATTGCTCAGTTTGGCCAGGTGGATAGCTCTAGGAAGAGTCTTGGTGGTTACAAACCTCTTCCATTTAAGAATGATGGAGGCCACTGTGTTCTTGGGCACCTTCAATGCTGCAGACATCTTTGGTACCCTTTCCCATAATTGTGCCTCGACACAATCCTGTCTTGGAGCTCTACGGACAATTCTTTCGTCTTCATGGCTAGGTTTTTGCTCTGACATGCACTGTCAACTGTGGGACTTTATATAGACAGGTGTGTGCCTTTCAAAATCATGTCCAATCAATTAAATTTACCACAAGTGGACTCCAATCAAGTTGTAGAAACATCAAGGATGATCAATGGAAACAGGATGCACCTGAGCTCAATTTCGAGGTCTCATAGCAAAGGGTTTGAAAAGTTATGTAAATATGTTTTTTAATTTGAATACATTTGCAAAAATGTCTAAAAACCTGTATGGGATATTGATGAGAATTGTTTTTATTTAATCAAATTTAGAATAAGGCTGTAATGTAACAAAATGTGGAAAAAGGGAAGGGGTCTGAATACTTTCCGAATGCACTGTATACTGTTCACTATTTTAGTTTCTGTCTCTTGTTTGATATGAACTCTTATTCGTAAATGGAAGTGTATGAATGAAGAAAGCAATGTGGAAGGCAACGTCACATCAGTAATAGTTAATAATGGAAAGCGTGAGAGCAAAAAACATATTACAGAAGGGACGTTGTTGTCAAAAAAGATTTATATAGCTCCAAGGACTCTTCTGTGCATCAGTAAACCTGTAGGAAGAACTACCAGCACCTCTTTGCAATAAATGAAACAGTTCCTGATCATTCCCCATCACTGGTAGAGAAGTAGTACCATTCTCTCTCCCCCTCCCTCTTTCTCTCACCAGTGGGAAGGCATGGGAGATCTTGCCGTCCGGTGGCAGCTTGGCTCCAAAGCCGTAGGCGGGGAACATCTTGTCACTGTCGTAGTCCTGGATGATCTCCCCCACAGCCTTCAGGGCCATGGCGTAGGCATTCATCTGGTAGGGACTCATGTAATGCAGAGAGGTGGGCTGGGATGGGTTACCTGGAACACAGCAACAGAGCATACATTATTGATTTATTTCATTTAACCTATATTTAGACAGGAAAATCATATTGAGACCCAGAGTTTTCAAATGAGTCCTACACAACATAAAAAGTACAAAACCCACCTATCAAATACAAGAAAAGCATGGGCCAAATAGGGTCCGTTCCACACTACCATACTACTTGTCTTATGAGGCGTTTTGAATACATTGATCTAGCTAAGTGGTATGCTAGGGTGAATGCTGACCTACAGCCACATGGTTAGAGTTCAAATCCACCTACTTTCCCTGACTAGGAGTGGCAGCATTGAAGTATCTCATGTTCATTTGATAGGAAAATATTGTCAACGACATTTGCCCCTGCTTTAGACCAGTCTTCAACCTTTTCTTGCCCTGGGACCCCAATTATATGTTAGCCAACATTTTTGGGGGCGCATGTCTTGTCTTATCATCAGTTGAATGGCAAGGAGAAGTAAACAACATTTTAAAATTAATAGATTTGGTAGATAGTTTTGAATGATTTTGACCTCCCCACATTATACAGTACCAGTCAAAAGTTTGGACACACCAACTCATTCAAGGGTTTTTCTTTATTTTTACTATTTTCTACATTGTAGAATAATAGTGAAGACATCAAAACTATGAAAGAACACATATGGAATCATGTAGTAACCCAAAAAGTGTTAAACAAATCAAAATATTTTTTATATTTGAGATTCTTCAGAGGAGCCACCCTTTGCCTTGATGACAGCTTTGTACACTCTTGGCATTCTCTCAACCAGCTTCACCTGGAATGCTTTCCCAACACTCTTGAAGGAGTTCCCACATATGCTGAGCATTTGTTGGCTGCTCTTCCATCACTCTGCGGTCCAACATCCCAAACCATCTCAATTGGGTTGAGGTTGGGTGATTGTGGATGCCAGGTCATCTGATGCAGCACTCCGTCACTCTCCTTCTTGGTCAAATAGCCTTTACACAGCCTGGAGGTGTGCTTTGGGTCAATGTCCTGTTGAAAAACAAATAATTGTCCCACTAATGGCAAAACAGATGGGACGGCGTATCGCTGCAGAATGCTGTGGTAGCCATGCTGGTTAAGTGTGCCTTAAATTCTAAATAAAGCACCCCCACACCATCACACCTCCTCCTCCATGCTTCATGGTGGGAACCACACATGCAGAGATCATCCGTTCACCTACTCTGTGTCTCACAAAGACACGGCGGTTGGAACCAAAATCTCATCAGACCAAAGGACAGATTTCCACCGGTCTAATTGCTCGTGTTTCTTGGCCCAAGCAAGTCTCTTCCTCTCATTGGTGTCCTTTAGTAGTGGTTTCTTTGCAGCAATTCAACCATGAAGGCCTGATTCACAGTCTCCTCTGAACAGTTTATGTTGAGATGTGTCTGTTACTTGAACTCTGTGAAGCATTTATTTGGGCTGCAATCTGAGGTGCAGTTAACTCTAATTAACTTACCTTCTGCAGCATTGGTAACTCTGGGTCTTCCTTTCCTGTGGCGGTCCTAATGAGAGCCAGTTTCATCATAGCGCTTGATCGTTTTTGAGACTGCACTTGAAGAAACTTTCAAAGTTCTTGACATTTTCCGGACTGACTGACCTTCATGTCTTAAAGTAATGATGGACTGTCATTTCTCTTTGCTTATTTGAGCTGTTCTTGCCATAATATCGACTTGGTCTTTTACCAAATAGGGCTATCTTCTGTATACCAGTCCTACCTTGTCACAACACAACTGATTGGCTCAAACGCATTAAGGAAAGAAATTCCACAAAATAACTTCTAACAAGGCACACCTAATAGTTGAAATGCATTCCAGGTGACTACCTCATGAAGTTGGTTGAGAGAATGCTAAGAGTGTTCAATGCTGTCAAGGCAAAGGGTGGCTACTTTGAAGAATCTGAAATATATTTGTAATGAACACTCAGGGAGAAAAAGGTGTCGATTCACGCGCAGAGCGCGGCAGGTGTTTATTTCGCCTTCGTAGAAGGCAGGAATCGTGGTCACTGGCAGGCAAGGATCATACACAGGTAGGCAAACAGGCAGGTGAATCAAAACTAGGACTAAAGGCTATAACTGGTTCTCACAAACGAGCTAGGAAAAGGCATAGTAGAGTCAAAATGAACAATACCTCAAAAAGGCACAAACAGAATGAACTGAGCTAAATAAGGAGCTGATGAGACCAGGTGAGAAATGAACACAGGTGAAATCAAATGAACAAAAATTAAAGACAGGGCTACTTTCAAGAACACAAAGAAACAGGGCTACGTTCAAGAACACTGTGAAACAGAACACAAGGTTGACTAATAAATACAGAACCTTACAATATTATGATTTGTTTAACATTTTTTTGGTTACTACATGATTCCATATGTGTTATTTCATAGTTTTGATGTCTTCACTATTATTCTACAATGTAGACAATTGTAAAAATAAAGAAAAACCCTTGAATGAGTAGGTGTGTCCAAATTTTTGACTGGTACTGTAATTGGAAAGGGAAGTGTAACTCTAACATAGCCTATTAGCTAGAAAAGTAACTCCAAACCCATTTTCACTAATAGCAGCTGGTTGGCTAATTAGAGAAAGGTTAGCCATGTGTTGGCAAAAATATGTCCAAGACAAGAAAGCTTACCAGCAGCACTGGTACTCATGGGGGCTATGTCAGATACTCCAGGGAGTGTAATTAGCTCAATATTAGGAGTTGAGAAGTAATAATTAATATAAATAATTATTATTAGAAAGAAAATATTCTCCTCTTATATTGTAGATATGTAATTCAAAATGGGTTTATCCTGTTGTTTCTAGCGATATTCATGAATATACCATGCAGTATACCATGTTAAATAACCCTGCTTTAGACGACAGGTTAGGATAATATTATTTTATACGGATTTTAGGGAAACGTTAGTCCTTCAGTAGCCTGAAAGAGACGCTAATAAACAACAAACTGTATCAGTAATTTGGCTACACTTACCATTAGACGCTGTGAAATCGATGGCCACTGTGAAGTTGAGTTGCGTCCTGGTGAGACAATGATTAATTACGATAAATAACTTCAACTTTACCAGGCAAAAACATAATAAAGTCTGGAAAGGATATTGTCTGTTTAAACCACGCAAAACAATTTCAGACATGCACGCTAGGCTGAGCAAGCCATCAACAGTGGTCTCTAACATTAATGGAACATCATTAAGAGTGGCCTCTAATGTTAGTGCAAAGTTATTAAGAGTGGCCTCTAACATTAATGCAAAGTTATTAAGAGTGGCCTCTAACATTAGTGTAAAGTTATTAAGAGTGGCCTCTAACATTAATGCAAAGTTATTAAGAGTGGCCTATAACATTAATGCAAAGTTATTAAGAGTGGCCTATAACATTACTGCAAAGTTATTAAGAGTGGCCTCTAACATTAATGCAAAGTTAATGTTAGAGTAAAGTTATTAAGAGTGGCCTCTAACATTAATGCAAAGTTATTAAGAGTGGCCTCTAACATTAGTGCAAAGTTATTAAGAGTGGCCTCTAACATTAATGCAAAGTTATTAAGAGTGGCCTCTAACATTAATGCAAAGTTATTAAGAGTGGCCTCTAACATTAATGCAAAGTTATTAAGAGTGGCCTATAACATTAATGCAAAGTTATTAAGAGTGGCCTATAACATTACTGCAAAGTTATTAAGAGTGGCCTCTAACATTAATGCAAAGTTAATGTTAGAGTAAAGTTATTAAGAGTGGCCTCTAACATTACTGCAAAGTTATTAAGAGTGGCCTCTAACATTAATGCAAAGTTAATGTTAGAGTAAAGTTATTAAGAGTGGCCTCTAACATTAATGCAAAGTTATTAAGAGTGGCCTCTAACATTAATGCAAAGTTATTAAGAGTGGCCTCTAACATTAGTGCAAAGTTATTAAGAGTGGCCTCTAACATTAATGCAAAGTTATTAAGAGTGGCCTATAACATTAGTGCAAAGTTATTAAGAGTGGCCTCTAACATTAATGCAAAGTTATTAAGAGTGGCCTATAACATTAGTGCAAAGTTATTAAGAGTGGCCTCTAACATTAATGCAAAGTTATTAAGAGTGGCCTCTGACATTAATGCAAAGTTATTAAGAGTGGCCTATAACATTAATGCAAAGTTAATGTTAGAGTAAAGTTATTAAGAGTGGCCTCTAACATTAATGCAAAGTTATTAAGAGTGGCCTCTAACATTAATGCAAAGTTATTAAGAGTGGCCTATAACATTAGTGCAAAGTTATTAAGAGTGGCCTCTGACATTAATGCAAAGTTATTAAGAGAGGCCTCTGACATTAATGCAAAGTTATTAAGAGTGGCCTCTAACATTAATGCAAAGTTATGAAGAGTGGCTTCTAACATTAATGCAAAGTTATTAAGAGTGGGCTCACCCTCCCCGGATGAAGTCCACAAACGTGTATTCCGACTCCACTTTGAAGGACAGCAGTGTCACCTTCAGAGGATAGAGAGATGGGGTGAGGGGAGAGAGAGAGAGCGAAAGAGAGAGAGGGAGAGAAAGAGAGGGAGGGGGAAGAAAAATAGATGGGCAAAGCAAAACGTTTACTGTATATGACATATCACATTGGCAATGAATCCTATCTATAAAACAATGAATCCTATCTATAAAACAATGAATCCTATCTATAAAACAATGAATCCTATCTATAAAACAATGAATCCTATCTATAAAACAATGAATCCTATCTATAAAACAATGAATCCTATCTATAAAACAATGAATCCTATCTATAAAACAATGAATCCTATCTATAAAACAATGAATCCTATCTATAAAACAAAGAATCCTATCTATAAAACAATGAATCCTATCTATAAAACAAAGAATCCTATCTATAAAACAATGAATCCTATCTATAAAACAATGAATCCTATCTATAAAACACCGACAGGTGGAGATGGGAAATCTCAACCGATACTCACTGTCCCTGAATTGACGTATTTCTTCTTCTTGCCTTTCTTTTTATGGTTTAGAACCTGGACAAAAACATGTAGGGTAGGGAAAATTATACAGATTGATACAGATGTCTTACAAAAGAGGACTGGGTTTGATTTCACCATATCGTTCAGAGTATGTAGGTGTGGTATGGAAAGAAATTAGACCGAATCTAACATTTTATATTATAAGAGATGGAAGACGGATGAAAAATAACTATTTTCATAGCGGGGATATGTGAGTGTAGTCGTAACATTTGGAAATTGGGAAACTTGAATGGGAAAATCGCAAAAATGATTCACTGCTCATCTCATTATTAAAGATACAAGATGACAAACAGTTGTTTAAGTATTTCAGTTAGAGCTGTAATATAGGAAGCTGAGGATGTGTCCTTAAAGCTGCAATATGTAACTTTTTTGGCGACCCAACCAAATTCACATAGAAATGTGAGTTATAGATGTGAGTTATTGGGGTGGCAGGTAGCCTAGTGGTTAGAGCATTGGACTAGTAATCAAAAGGTTGCAAGATCGAATCCCTGATCTGACAAGATAAAAATCTGTTGTTCGGCCCCTGAACAAGGCGGTTAACCCACTGTTCCTAGGCCGTCATTGAAAATATTTTTTTCCTTAACTGACTTGCCTAGTTAAAACTAAGGTAGAATAAAAAAATAGATATGTCATTCTCATTGAAAGCAAGTCTAAGAAGCAGTAAAGCTGTAGTATGTGCACTATTTCTATGCTTCCCATTCTTAAGTTTTGTTTTTGCATCTTTTACTTTTGGTTTTATGCACAAGCTTCAAACAGCTGAAAATCTAACATTTTTGGTTATGGAAAATATATTAGATGGTACAATGACTCTCTAAAACATACTTGCTTGTTTTGTCACAAACTGAAATTAGGCAAACTATTATAATTTTTTGCAACCAGGAAATGGCGGAGCTATTTCTGCATAGTGCAGAAATAGTTGAAAATGTCCTACATAGAGAAAATGTCCTACATAGAGAGACATAATATAAACCTTTTTATAAAGGTTAAAAAAATATATATATATATTTTTCAGTTGAAAATATTTTTCAACGTCTTGTGCTCACTAGGATACATGCTTAAGTGTTGCAGGCTGTAAGTGTTCCCTGTTCTTTTTTTTACCTCATAGACGTTGAACTGGCTCTGGCCTCTGGAGAATTCTCTGTAGCTGGTGGTGAACTCGCCAATGAAGTCATGACTGTGGGAATAGTTGCGAGAGTAACACCTGCAGCATCTGAAAGAGTACCATACTGAAGGAAACACCAACCCCAGCCCCTCTTCTTCATCTAAATATCAGCACCTAAAGCCAAATAGGACATGCCTGCTTTCAATCGACATGTCCTATTTAGAGAGGAAGCCCCATCAGTAGCCACCATCAGTGAAGAAGGAAGGGAAAGAGGACAGAGAGATGGAGGGAGGGAGGGAGGCAGTCTACACTCCCATTCCCTTAATAAAAAAGAGGACAGAGATGGAGGGAGAGAGGGAGGGAGAGAGGGAGGGAGGGAGATATGGAGGGAGAGAGGGAAGGAGAGAGGGAGGGAGCGATGGAGGGAGAGAGGAAGGGAGAGAGGAAGGGAGAGAGGGAGGGAGATATGGAGGGAGAGAGGAAGGGAGATATGGAGGGAGAGAGGAAGGGAGATATGGAGGGAGAGAGGAAGGGAGAGAGGGATGGAGGGAGAGAGGAAGGGAGAGAGGGATGGAGGGAGAGAGGAAGGGAGAGAGGGATGGAGGGAGATATGTAAGGAGGGAGGAGGTCAACACTCATATTCCCTTTCATGAAAAAGGGAACAGAGAGATGGAGTGAGGGGGAGAGAGGGAGGGAGAGATGGAGGGAGATGAAGGAAGAGATGGATGGAGATAAAGGTAGGGAGAGATGGAGGGAGGTCAACACTCATATTTCCCCCATAAAGAAGGAACAGAGAAATGGAGGGAGAGAGGGAGGGAGGTCAACACTCACATTTCCCCCATAAAGAAGGAACAGAGAAATGGAGGGAGAGAGGGAGGGAGGTCAACACTCACATTTCCCCCATAAAGAAGGAACAGAGAAATGGAGGGAGGGAGGGAGGTCAACACTCATATTCCCTTTCATAAAGAAGGGGACAGAGAGATGGAGGGAGGGAGGAAGAGAGGAAGAGAGATAGAGGGAGGGAGAGAGTGATATGAACACTCTCCATTCTGATATCACATCTGACTTTTTAAAGTTCCAGTCAGTGATTTGTGGTTGTGTGTGCTAACCCTAAACCGGAAACTTATGAGATAGAGTCCCCCTTTTTGAGATTCCCCTCCAGAGAAAGAACGAGGGATGACATTTGAGGGAGATTTGGAGCGTCTGAGGCTCTCTGGAGATGGTAAATGAAATGGATGAAGGATGAAACGAGGGGGGGGTGGAAGAGAGAATAGAGAGAGAGAGAGATGTAGGGAGGGAGAGAGAGACAGAATAGAGAGAGAGAGAGAGTAGACAGAGAAAATTACCTTCCATTCCGGTCCCAATCATACACATCCACCTTGACCGTCCTGGAGAGAGGGAAGATAAGAGAGAAAGATGAGAATCACAGAGAGGTGTGTGTGTGTGCATGTGTGTGTGTGTGTGTGTGTGTGTGTGTGTGTGCGCGCGTGTGTGTGTTCCAAGTCAGTGATATATGAGGCATACAGTAGATCACCCACCAACTATGAAGAATTGTTCAAACATTATTCTGAAATGGTCACACAGATGCATTTTCACTCTCCTTAAAGGATTTACCCAGTCAAACGTATTATGTAAATAGAAAACAATATACTGTTCATTGAATTAATTAACAATATAATATGATTCATTTGTATGAATCACAATTCACAAGGATATCAAAAGCTGTATCCACTAGCAATACATTCCAAAGTAATAGTGTGTGTGTGTGTGTTTGATAACCCGAGATAAACGAAACATCGTGGAACCTCCATGTTGGTCCCAATAACACCAGTGCTGGCCTCTGAGACAATATGGCCGACTGCTGGCATTATTCTGACCACCACAGAGCTCTGTAGTACATCATGCTACAGCAACATTCCATAGTCCTCAGTATTGAGGGCAGACAGGACTTAGTCCCACAGTCTTGCCAATGGCTCAGCTAGCAAGGTGCTGGCAACATCAGAGTTTGATTCTGGCATGGACCATACTGGAGAATATACTGCTGTAGCTTATTCTCATTTTTACATTGCTTGTTTTTTGTATTCTTTACCAGCGCTTTGAGATTCTCTCTGTAATGGAAAGCACAATGAAATAAATAAATATTTATAATTTATTAGGTTGCTTTGGATGAAAGCTTCTGCTGAAATTCCCCAAAATAGCTAATGTGGTCATCTCTTTGCCCTGGGGGCTAAGTGACTTTTGACCTATGCTGTTGGCTGTCTGTGTGTCACTCACCTATCATAGTCTCCGTTACAGAGGGCTCGTACGGGGATGGTGAAGGGCTGCCAAACAGGGTTCAGTGTATTCTTTATCACCTCTGTCTTATGGCAGATGGTGAACCTACAGTACACAGCAAACACAAGGAGCTCTGACTACAAATACTGTACAGGGATGGAAAGGTATTAACCAGAAATACCAAAGAATATGGTGAACCAACAGAAATAGAATGACTTATAAGGGTACAGTCGAATGCACAGGGTCTGAGGGGCTTCCCCCCCCCCCTTCTAGTAATTATATTTGTATGGACCCGAAGAAATTCCTGATGCCAGTGATGGCAAACGAGACACTAATTTTGAACGTCTATGAAGTGGGTACACAGCACACACAAAGCATAGAGGTATCAACCACAAACACCAAGAAAATGAATGCGTTGTTCTCTCCAAAATCAAATTTTGACAGATGTGATACATAACAGACGATGTGGGCAGTTAACTCATCTTGATACACACGCATGCCCACCACACACACATAAACACACACACTCACGTTCCGTCTTCATTGCTGCGGTAGAATACCAGGAAGGGGTCTGACTTGCCGAAGAAGTCTTTTTTGTCCAGCTTGTTGGCACACAACTGCATAGTGGCAATGTCCTGAAAGAAAAGACAAGCCTCAGACAAGTCTAAACATTAAACCAAGGAGGTATTAATCGCCGCCAAATGTGCTTCTATAAAGTTTTAACTCACGGTGTGAATACTTACAGAGCATTCACAAAGTATTCAGACCCCTTGATTTTTCCACATTTTGTTACGTTACAGCCTTATTCTAAAAATTGATTACATTTTTACCCGCCTCAATCTACACACAATACCCCATAATGACAAAGCAAAAACGGGTTTCTAGATTTTTTAGCAAATTATTTTTTTATATATAAAATACTGAAATAAAAAAAATGTACATAAGTATTCAGACCCTTTACTCAGTACTTTGTTGAAGAACCTTAGTAAGCAATTACGGCCTCGAGTCTTCTTGGGTATGACGCTTCAAGCGTTTCTCCCATTCTTCTCAGTAGATCATCTTAAGCTCTGTCAGGTTGGATGAGGAGCTTCGCTGCACAGCTATTTTCAGGTCTCTCCAGAGATGTTAGATCGGTTTCAAGTCTGGGCTCTGGCTGGGCCACTCAAGGACATTCAGAGTCTTGTCCCGAAGCCATTCCTGCATGGTCTTGGCTGTGTGCTTAGGGTTGTTGTCCTGTTGGAAGGTGAACCTTCGCCCAAGTTTGATGTCCTGAGCGCTCTGGAGTAGGTTTCATCAAGGATCTCTCTGTACTTTGCTCCATTCATCTTTCCCTCAATCCTGGCTAGTCTCCCAGTCCCTGCCGCTGAAAAACATCCCCACAGCATGATACTGCCATCACCATGCTTCACCGTAGGGATGGTGCCAGGTTTCCTCCTGATGTGACGCTTGCAATTCAGGCCAAAGAGTTCAATCTTGGTTTCATCAACTAGAGAATCTTGTTTCTCATGGTCTGAGAGTCCTTTAAGTGACTTTTGGCAAACTCCAAGCGGGCTGTCACGTGCCTTTAACTGAGGAGTGGATTCCATCTGGCCACTCTACCATAAAGGCCTGATTGGTGGAGTGCTGCAAAGATGGTTATCCTTCTGGAAGGTTCTCCCATCTCCACAGAGGAACTCTGGTGCTCTGTAAGAGTGACCATCAGGTTCTTGGTCACCTCTCTGACCAAGGCCCTTCTCCTCCGATTGATCAGTTTGGCCAGGCAGCCAGTTCTAGGAAGTCTTGGTGGTTCCAAACTTCTCCCATTTAAGAATGATGGAGGGCACTGTGTCATCGGGGACCTTCAATGCTGCAGAAATGTTTTGGTACCCTTCCCCAGATCTGTGCCACGACACAATCCTGTCTCTGACATGCACTGTCAACTGAAGGGAACTCATATAGACAGGTGTGTGCCTTTCCAAATCATATCCAATCAATTGAATTTACCACAAGTGGACTCCAATCAAGTTGTAGAAACATCTCAAGGATGATCAATGGAAACAGGATGCACCTGAGCTCAATTTCGAGTCTCATAGCAAATGGTCTGAATATTTATAAATAAGGTTTTTCTGTTTTTAATTGTAATAAATTAGGAAACATTTCCAAAAACCTATTTTAACATATTCAAATATAAAGATTTTGCTTTTAACTATTTTTCTAACCAAGTGTTTATGATAAAGGTTGATTCTTGTTTGGAAATGGTTTAGGGGTTGACAGGTTGGATTCAGCAACAAGTCAACGCACTTCTATCACAGTACTATAGCCCTTTTCTGCAGTCAAATCACCAAATCGCCCTCTAGTGGCCTCAAGGGTGGAATATTATTCATATTTTTCTTAATTTGATAATAACAAACATTATTTAAAAAAACCTGCAGAAAATCCAGTGTTTCTATGTCAAAGGGTTTTGTTATATTTCAGTCTTCTGTGATGTATATAAAGTGTAATATTGGGATACAAACTCAAATGTAATACATTTCAACTCTATATCTGAAAATGGTACAGGTGTTCTTTTTTCAAGCCCATTAGTAACCATGTAATAAGATAAAGAGTACCAATAAATGTAATGGTAAAAGTCACTGAAAATTGTAAGCTAAAGCTGCATTAACCTGTTGTGGTCAGACGTTCCGCTGGCGGAACCCCGTTCCGCCTGCAGAACCCCTAGCCAACAGCCAATGGAATCGCATGCCGCGAAATACAAAAACAACTAAAATACCACAATTCAATTTTCTCAAACAATCAACTATTTTACACCATTTTAAACATAAGACTCTCGTTAATCTAACCGCATTATCCGATTTCAAAAAGGCTTTACAGCGAAAGCAAAACATTAGATTATGTTAGGAGAGTACATAGACCAAATTAACCACACAGCCATTTTCCAAGCAAGCATATATGTCAATAAAACCCAAAACACAGCTAAATGAAGCACTAACCTTTGATGATCTTCATCAGATGACACTCCTAGGACATTATGTTATACAATACATATATGTTTTGTTCAATCAAGTTCATATTTATATCCAAAAACAGCTTTTTACATTGGCGCTTGATGTTCAGAAAATGTATTCCCACCGAAAACTGCCGGTGAATTTACAAAAATACTCATCATAAACGTTGACAAAATACATAACAATTATTTTAAGAATTATAGATACAGAACTCCTTTATGCAATCGCTTTGTCAGATTTTAAAATAGCTTTGCGGTGAAAGCACATTTTTCAATATTCTGAGTACATAGCTCGCCATCACAGCGAGCTATTCAGTTCGGGGCAACATAAACTCTGAATTAGTATTAGAAATATTGTATTACCTTTGCTGATCTTTGTCAGAATGCACTCCCAGGACTGCTACTTCCACAAGAAATGCTTTTGTTCCAAATAATCCATATTTATGTCCAAATACCCCCGTTTTGTTCGTGCGTTCAGGTCACTATTCAAAAGGTAACGTGCGAGCGCATTTCGAGACACAAAAAGTCAAAATGTTCCATTACCGTACTTAGAAGCATGTCAAACGATGTTTAAAATCAATTTTTATGGTATTTTTATCGGAAAATTGCAATAATATTCCAACCGGACAATAGTGTATTCATTCAAGGAGAAAAAGAAAAAACAGCGTGCTCGCGGGAACGCGCATATCCAATCCCTTTGTCCTCAGGCAGACCACTCAGTAACTGAGCTCCTATACTCTGCCCAGAGACAGGAGAAGGCTCAATCCACTTTCTGAAGGCTTTAGAATGGAAGCCTTAGAAAGTGCAATGTAACCCCACAGATACTGTAGTTTCGATAGAGAATCAAAAGAAGAACTACAATTCTCAGACTTTCCACTTCCTGCTTGGAATTTTCTCAGGTTTTTGCCTGCCATATGAGTTCTGTTATACTCACAGACACCATTCAAACAGTTTTAGAACCGTCAGAGTGTTTTCTATCCAAATATACTAATAATACACATATTCTCGTTTCTGGGCAAGAGTAGTAACCAGTTTAAATCAGCCGTGAAAATACTGCCCCCGATCCTAAACAGGTTTTAAGTAACCTTTTGGGCGACCCGACCAAAGCATGTAGAAATGTGAGTTATAAATCTGTCATTCTCATTGAAAGCAAGTCTAAGTAGCGGAAAATATGTTCTGTGTGCTATTTCTATGCTTTTCACTCTTAAGTTTTGTTTTTGCATCTTTTACTTTCAGTTTTGTACACCGGTGTTGAATTAAGCTGAAAATAATATCGTTTTGGTTATTGAAAAGATATTTCACAACGGTTTAGACGGTACAATAAATTCTCTACACTGCTTGTTTTGTCACTAACTGAAATTAGGCAAACTATTAGAATTTTAGCAATCAGGAAATGTCAGAGCGATTTCTGCATTTGCACCTTTAACAAGTATGCTGTTAACATACATATCATATTTCACAGGGCAACCTCTGAGAAAGCCAAAACAAAAGACTCTACCGAGGAGGAGCAGCTCAACCATATAAATAGAATAGATAGAACATCACAGAACATTGACTTGAATGGGTATTACCGTTTTAGTAACAACATTTTTATGAGCCTGACATCCTGTGGAAATCACACCTTTCAGAGATCTGGGTGAGGTAGCAGAGTAAACACAACATTTCATCTAGCACGCAGCATGCCCATTCCTTTCTCTCCGAAATGAACGATACACTTTACTATATTCTCTATGTTTGATGATACAGAACTTAACTATGCATTCACAAGTTTTCAGAGCCCAATCTCAATACCCCCAATAGAGATGGAATGAGAATAATACTTCATCTCAATGGGTATTCATCTGTTTTCTCCTCATTCATTAGACAAATCATTCCCAGGAAGTCGAAGTCAAACTCTGTCCGTCCGTCCGTCCGTCCGTGTGTGTGTGTCCGTCCGTCCGTCCGTCCGTGTGTGTGTGTGTGTGTGAGAGAGAGAGAGAGACATAATAACGGAACATGACCTGTCTCTAATTATTCACCCACCAAGAAAAAGAGGAAAACATTTGAGATAGAGAGATAAATACTTCATAAATGAGTGGAATCGTCACTGTTGTTGTTCACTGTCTGGATGTATATTTATTCCAATATTGTTGTCTGCATTACCTGATAATCTTTCACTGCTTGTGTCCCAAATGGCACCCTATTCCTTACATAGTGGGGCCCAAAGGGTTCTGGTCACAAGTAGTTTGCTATGTAGTTAATTCGATCCTTTTGGGACATTACCACGATTTTATATTCTGTCATGATGCTGAATGCATCTAGCCTAAAGTACAGATATGACCTAGTAGAGATATGACCTAGTAGAGATATGACCTAGTAGAGATATGATCTAGCCCGTAGTACAGATATGACCTACTAAAGATATGATTTAGTAGAGATATGATCTAGTAGAGATATGACGAGCCTAAAGTACAGATATGACCTAGTAGAGATATGATCTAGTCCGTAGTACAGATATGACCTAGTAAAGATATGATTTAGTAGAGATATGATCTAGTAGAGATATGACCTAGTATAGATATGATCTAGTAGAGACATGACCTAGTATAGATATGATCTAGCAGAGACATGACCTAGTAGAGATATGATCTAGTAGAGATATGACCTAGTAGAGATATGATCTAGTAGAGATATGACCTAGTATAGGTATGAACTAGTAGAGATATGATCTAGTATAGACATGACCTAGTATAGATATGATCTAGCAGAGACATGACCTAGTAGAGATATGATCTAGTAGAGATATGACCTAGTAGAGATATGATCTAGTAGAGATATGACCTAGTAGAGATATGACCTAGTAGAGATATGACCTAGTAGAGGTATGACCTAGTAGAGGTATGACCTAGTAGAGATATGCTCTAGTAGAGATATGCTCTAGTATAGATATGAACTAGTAGAGATATGCTCTAGTAGAGATATGCTCTAGTAGAGATATGATCTAGTAGAGATATGATCTAGTAGAGATAAGTCTTAGTATAGATATGACCAAGTAGAGATATGACCAAATATAGATATGACCTAGTATAGATATGAACTAGTAGAGATATGATCTAGTAGAGATATGTCTTAGTATAGATATGATGTAGTAGAGATAAGCCTTAGTATAGATATGACCTAGTATAGATATGATCTAGTATAGATATGACCTAGTATAGATATGATCTAGTATAGATATGATCTAGTATAGATATGATCAAGTAGAGATATGATCTAGTAGAGATATGATCTAGTAGAGATATGATCTAGTAGAGATATGATCTAGTACAGATATGATCTAGTACAGATATGATCTAGTACAGATATGTCTTAGTATAGATATGACCCAGGTGAGATATGATCTAGTAGAGATATGACCTAGCCTAAAGTACAGATATGATCTAGTAGAGATATGACCCAGGTGAGATATGATCTAGTAGAGATATGACCTAGTATAGATATGATCTAGTAGAGATATGTCTTAGTATAGATATGACCCAGGTGAGATATGATCTAGTAGAGATATGACCTAGCCTAAAGTACAGATATGATCTAGTAGAGATATGACCCAGGTGAGATATGATCTAGTAGAGATATGACCTAGCCTAAAGTACAGATATGATATAGTAGAGATATGAGCTAGCCTAAAGTACAGATATGACCTAGTATAGATATGATCTAGTATAGATAGATATGACCTACCGTAAATTCCGGACTATAAGCCGCAACTTTTTTCCCAGGCTTTGAACCTCGCGGCTTAAACAATGACGCGGTTAATATATGTATTTTTCCCGCTTTCAATTTTTTTTCTTCCAAAAAAACACATTCTGTGAAGTGCTCAGTTTTTTGGCGGCATGAAGCTTTCATTAGACCAATGAAATTGCCAAACGGGTTAAGGTCAAACAACGTTTTTGTTTACTGTTTAGATTAAATCGAGCGCTCTCAAACTTCCCAGCATTCTGATTACGGTAGTCATTTTGTCACCCTCATCATGGCAAAGACACAGAGAAATGCATATGATGCAGCTTTCAAGTTGAAGGCGATTGATCTGGCTGTTGGAAAAGGAAATAGAGCTGCTGCACGGGAGCTTGGTCTTAATGAGTCGATGATAAGACGTTGGAAACAGCTGCGTGAGGAATTGACTCAGTGCAAAAAGACAACTAAAGCTTACTGCTATTTTTTATTTTTTTTGTTAGAAGCCGTGTTTCGTTAAAGCCTATTTATTTTTGTTACAAGCCGTGTTTCGTTAAAGCCTGTGTAAAGTTAATTTGTTTCAATGTACCTGTAGGCACCTGCGGCTTATAGACGTGCGGCTTATTTATGTTCCAAATAATATATTTTTTTAATTCAGTGGGTGTGGCTTACATTCAGGTGCGCTTAATAGTCCGGAAATTACGGTAGTCGAAAGTAGAGTTATGACCTAGTCTAAAGTAGAGATATGACCTAGTCTAAAGTAGAGATATGACCTAGTAGAGATATGACCTAGTAGAGATATGACCTAGTAGAGATATGACCTAGTAGAGATATGACCTAGTAGAGATATGACCTGTGATTGTCTTGCTCTGTGTTCCCTTTTTATTTTTTATATTTTCATTATTTCCATCTCAAATCTTTGTGTGTGTGTGTGTTAATTCTTCTATCCTTGTGGGAACCTAAAGTCCCCACAATCTCAATCTCCCTCGTGGCGACATTTCCCACATCCCCATGAGGACAAAGACTATTTTAAATTTAGGGATTAGGTTTAGGGTTACAATTAGGGGTAGGGTTAGAATTAGGGTTAGGGTAAGGGGTTAGTGGTTAGGGTTAAGAGTTAAGAGTCAAGTTTAGGTTTAGGTTAGGCGTTAAGGTTAGAGTTAGTGTTAGGATAAGGGGTTAGGGAAAATATGATTTTGGATGGAAATCAATTTTATGTCCCCATGAGGATAGAAGAACAAACAGTTTTGGAAAAAGTACCCAACTGTCATACTTGAATAAAAGCAAAGAAACCTTCAAATAAAATGGCTAGTAAAAGTGAAAGTCACCAAGTAAAATACTACTTAAAAAAAGTTAAAGTCTAAAAGTATTTGGTCTGAAATATACTTAAGTATCAAAAGTAAAAGTACAATTATAAATCGTTTCATATTCCTTACATTAAGCAACTCCCACACTCAGACATCACTTACAAACAAAGCATGTGTGTTTAGTGAGTGTGCCAGATCAGAGGCAGTAGGATGACCAGGGATGTTCTCTTGATAAGTGAGTGAATTGGACCATTTTCCTGTCCTGCTAAGCATTCAAAATGTAACGATTTCTTTTGGATGTCAAGGAAAATGTATGGAGTAAAAAGTACATTATTTTCTTTAGGAATGTAGTGAAGTAAAAGTAAAAGTATCAAAAGTATAAATAGTAAAGTAAAATACAGATACCCTAAAAAATTACTTAAGTAGTATTTTAAAGTATTTTTACTTAAGTACTTCTTAAGTACTTTACACCACTGAGAACAAAATGTGTGTGTGTGTGTATGTGATAACCAGAGATAAACTAAACAACGTGTGTTTTACTGACCCTGCAGTTACTCAGTTCCTCAGCGGTGAATATGATGTTCCCACACTTCTTTCCTGGGATCCCACTGGAGAGACAGACAGTTCAGGGAGAGGAAAGAAAGAAATACAAAAAAATGATAAGTACTGGTTTCGGGTCCTGTGTGGGTGATTTGTGTACATAATTAGCTATTGTAATGCATGTGGAATGGATCTATTAGTGTGCCTCTCTGTACGCAATCATGTGTACATGGTATGGAAGGTCGAGACTATAGCTCACCTCATGGTAACAGTTGTGGTCTAAATAGTCAACCCTGATAACTTTACTACCACACCTTCAGACTCCAAATCAACAGGTCAGAAAACAGCCCATCACTCCACATTAGCACACCACATAATACACCCAGTGGAATAGGCCTGACCTCAGATCAGATTTTGGGATGATTAAATTATCTTTCATATAAACAGACCGGGGCAGTCCAGGGAGATTCTTCTCCTCCTCCACACATGTTCTGAATCCCAAATGGCACCTTATTCCCTATATAGTGCACTACTTTTTACCAGAGCCCATAGAGCCCATAAATAGGGAATATGGTGCAATATGGGACGCAGCCATAGAACATAGATGAGGGGTTACCATTCAATCCAAGCAGACCAATTATATTTAGGGCCTATTGGAGTTTCTATCAAATGATGTATGAGGTGATCAGGGTAATTATAATGACATTAGATTGAAAAATAGAGGCTGGATGGGCTAGTGTTAAGAGGGGAATCCCTATTTAACAAGGGGGCAGCTTTTACATTTCTGGTATCGCTATTGATCAATTTGTTGTGAGCCATGGTTTGGGAACAGTTTCATTAGACGTGTGTCAACGACAGAGAGAGGATAGAAGCATCAGGTTTCTCTTCCCAAGAAGATCATTTATATAGAAAAACAATTCACAATGCTTGACCTTTTAATGGCATCAGACCAAGGCTCTGCAAGATTTCAGTTCGTCTCTGTGGATGGTTTGTCCTCTGACAAATCAATTGTACGTTTCGGTGTTCCTCAAGGTTCTGTTTTAGGACAACTATTGTTTTCACTATATATTCTACCTCTTGGTGATGTCATCCGGAAACACAATGTCAACTTTCACTGCTATGCGGACGGCACACAGCTGTACATTTCGATGAAACATGGTGAAGCCCCAAAATTGCCTACCCTGGAAGCCTGTGTTTCAGACATAAGGAAGTGGATGGCAGCAAATGTTTAACTTTTAAACTCAGACAGAACAGATGCTAGTTCTAAGTCCCAAGAAACAAAGAGATCTGCTGTTGGATATGATAATTAATCCTGAAGGTTGTTCAGTCGTCTCAAATAAAACTGTGAAGGACCTCTGCTTTACTCTGGACCCTGATCTCTCTTTTGACGAATATATCAAGAATATTTCAAGGACAGTTTTTTTCCATTTTCGAATCATTGCAAATATCAGAAACATTTAGTCTAAAAACGATGCAAGAAAAACTAATTCATACTTTTGTCACTCCTAGATTAGACTACTGCAATGCTCTACTCTCCGGCTACCTGGATAAAGCACTAAATACACTTCAGTTAGTGCTAAACACGGCTGCTAGAATCTTGACTAGAACCAAACAATTTTATCATATTACTCCAGTGCTAGCCTCTGGCTTCCTGTTAAGGCTAGGGCTGATTTTAAGGTTTTACTGCTAACCTACAAAGCATTACATGGGCTTGCTCCTACATATCGCTCTGATTTGATCCTGCCGTATATACCTACACGTACAGTACGGTCACAAGACGCAGGCCTCCTTATTGTCCCTAGAATTTCAAAGCAAACTGAAGGCTCATCTCTTCAGTAGGTCCTATGACTGAGTGTAGTCGGGCCCAGGGGTGCGAAGGTGAATGGCAAGGCACTGGAGCGACGAACCGCCCTTGCTGTCTCTGCCTGGCCAGCACCCCTCTCTCCATTGGGATTCTCTGCCTCTGACAGTATTGCAGGGGCTGAGTCACTGGCTTACTAGTGCTCTTCCATGCCGTCCCTAGGAGGTGTGTCACTTGAGTGTGTTGAGTCACTGACGTGATCTTCCTGTCCGGTTCTGCGCCCCCTCCGGCTCGTGCGGTGGAGGAGATCTTTGTGGGCTATACTCAGCCTTGTCTTAGGGTAGTAAGTTGGTTGATATCCCTCGTCGGACGGGGCCACAGTGTCCCCTGACCCCCCCGTCTCAGCCTCCAGTATCTATGCAGCAATAGTCTATGTGTCGGGGGTCAGTCTGTTATATCTCGTGTAATTCTCGTGTCTTATCTGGTGTCGTGAGTGAATTTAAATATGATCCCTCTAATTCTCTCTCTCTCCCTCCCAGAGGACCTGAGCCCTAGGACCATGTCTCAGGACTACCTGACCTGATGACTGATGACCTGATGGCTGTCCCCAGTCCACCTGGTCGTGCTGCTGCTCCAGTCTTCTGCCTGTGGCTATGGAATCCTGACCTGCTTACCGGATGTACTACCTTGTCCTGGACCTGCTGTTTTCAATTCTCTCTCTCTCTACCGCACCTGCTGTCTCGACCTTTGAATGCTTGGCTATGAAAAGCCAACTGAGATTTACTCCTGAGGTACTGACCTGTGGCACACTCTACATCACTGTGATTATTATTTGACCCTGCTGGTCATCTATGAACATTTGAACATCTTGAAGAACAATCTGGCCTTAATGGCCATGTACTCTTCTAATCTCCACTCGGCACAGCCACCCCTCAGAACCTGGTTCCTCTGTAGGTTTCTTTCTAGGTTCCCGCCTTTCTAGGGAGTTTTTCCTAGCCACCGTGCTTCTACATCTGCATTGCTTGCTGTTTGGGGTTTTAGACTGGGTTTCTGTATAGCACTTTGTGACATCAGCTGATGTAAAAAAGGCTTTATAAATATATTTGATTGATTGATATTTATTTTGGCATGAATCTGCTTCCATGAGATTGTTGAGTAACAATGGTTGACACAACATTCAGAATCAGAACAAGTTGACAGACGGTCAAATCCATCATGTAATCGAACGATTTTCTCCATCCACTTGGCATTCCATTATACATATTCTAAGAGGGGCTATAGGATGATTAACACGCTTGCTGTGAGATCTAAGGGTGTTGTCGTAAATACTCTTGCCACACACACACACCTGTCGGGTTGACAGCCTCTTTACAAGGCTGTCCACAATGCTTACAAAGCCCTCGCAACTTCTCTACCCAGGATTCCAGGTCTTCTGTATTCTCTGCTAAGCCACTGTGACAGCCTGATTACTTCACAAGGGCACACTCAGATTTGGTTGCTGTCAGAAAAGACACCCTAACACCCTTGGTTCTGTTAAACACACATGGACGCACATATAAGTACAAACCCGCACATACACACACACGCGCACACACACAAACAAACACACACACACACACACACACCCTCTACCTCCTCCACCTCTTTGTAAGTACAGTCACGCCGGCATTGTGATGAGAGGCAGGTAAAAACTCAGACAGCAGCCATCCAAACCATAATTCATTCACGTGATTTTTTTTCTTCCTCTGTTATTTTTTGAAATCCTTTTTGCCTCCTTCCACCCTTCCTCGTTAACAAGAAGCCCTAATGTTGATGATATATGAGCTGCCTCGCGTCTCGACTTCTAATGACTTCCACATGTAGCATGTTAACATGAGACCTTCCTTTGACATTCAACACGTCCCAATTCTTCACCCCTCTCCCGAAGCGTGCACTTGAATATTCACTCCCTGTCATGGATTTAAAATCTTAGGATTGGTTTAAGTATTGGCTAGTGGGATTTTTCCACCATTGCAAGTGCACACTTCTGGAAAAATGAGGAGAATCAAGACATAGCCAGTCTCTCGCCCCCAGGCCCAATTCAAACACTACCTGGAAGGCTGGATGTCTCTATTGATGCCTTGTGAAAATGGTTTCATCCAGGGGTGCAACTTTGGATAAAAAATGTGGTGGACATAACTTTTACACTTTTTTAAATTTTAAATCCAGTCGGATAAACACTCCAAACAGCCTACCTGACCGCTCAGAGGCATCCGCATGGTCCTAAATCACACAGTTGCCTTGTTTTGTATCACATTCCAATGATAAAACTGGGGGGGGACAAAAATTGAAAGTTGCGCCCCTGGTTTCATCTCAGGGATATATTGTAGAACTGCAGCACAGCAGGTAATAGAGATGGTCAATATGACTGAAGTCAATACGTCAATGTCATTTTAGCAAGCCATGTCACCAACCATCTCAGATTGTTCTGAAATCATTTCTGTAGATAGAAACTGATAAGATTAGCATTCTTGAAACATAATTTTGTTGAGATATAATATGATTGCACCCAAATTGGCCATTTTGATAGGATTCATATTATCTTCCATAAATACATTACCAAACATCCAATTCGGACTATAATTCTTCCTAACAATGAGTAAGACATGAGGAATCCCCCCCAAAAATATCAGTTCTGTATGTCTGATAAGTAGTATGGAGCTGCAGCTTGGAGTATTGTTTCTTCAACCTTTGTAATGTATTCCCTGGGAATCTGGTGATAGTTTCCTTCTAACTTTTCTTTGCAACTTTGGGTAGAAAACCAATTGCTTTTGCTCATGATTAAAATAAATTGTGTGATCATTCTCACAATTAAAGCCCTCCATGAAAGCAATTCAGTTTGTCCACGTCTTAGACACATAATTTGTGTACAGGAAACGACCCCTCTGTTTGTGGTTTATTCCCTTAAAAAAAAGGTCTGGATTAGTTTTACCATTCTTGGCGATTGGTGAACAGGCAAACCATTAGGCTACAGCAGTTCTAATGGTTTCAATGTTATGGTCTCTAATGGTCTTTAACGGTAAAAGTCCCACTATTTTTTTGACTATTCAAGGAATTGAAGCATTAGGTTGCTAGGAGAAGGACAAACTAAATTGCTTTCATGGAGGACTGGCTTGACTACACAATTGACCACACTATTTATTTTCATCATGAGGAAAAGCTATTTGTTTTCTACCCAAAGTTGTAAAGAAAATGTTGTGTTCCATTTAATTAACACAAGAGACCAGCAAAATGGATAAAGGGTGTGGTGGCAGTAGCAGGAACAGCGGCATCTAGTGGTTAAAACCTGGTACTTTCACACCTATTTATGGTCAAGAATGCAAGGGACTTTAACCTGTTGGGGCTAGGGGGCAGTATTCTCACGGCCGGATAAAAAACGTACCCAATTTAAACTGGTTACTACTCTTGCCCAGAAACGAGAAAATGCATATAATTGTTGTCCTTCTGTTGCATCTCTATCGAAAATACAGCATCTGTGCTGTAACGTGACACTTTCTAAGGCTTCCATTGGCTCTCTAAAGCCGCCAGAAAGTGGAATGGGGTGTCTGCTGTCTCTGGGCAAAGAACAGCAGCAGAGTTTGTAAGTGGTCAGCCTGGGGACAGTGAGACTGAGATGCGCGTTCACGAGACTTCTCCATTTTTTTTCTTTCAGCCTTTGAATGAATACAACGTTGCCCGGTTGGAATATTACTGCTATTTTACGAGAAAAATAGCATAAAAATTGATTTTAAACAACGTTTGACATGCTTCTAAGTACGGTAATGGAATATTTTCAATTTTTTTGTCACGAAATGCGCTCGCGCGTCACCCTTCGGATAGTGACCTGAACGCACGAACAAACAAAACGGAGCTATTTGAATATAACTATGGATTATTTGGAACCAAAACAACATTTGTTGTTGAAGTAGAAGTCCTGGGAGTGCATTCTGACGAAGAACAGCAAAGGTAATCCAATTTTTCTAATAGTAATTCTGAGTTTAGTGAGCCCCAAACTTGGTGGGTGTCAAAATAGCTAGCCGTGATAGCCGAGCTATGTACTCAGAATATTGCAAAATGTGCTTTCGCCGAAAAGCTATTTTAAAATCTGACATAGCGTTTGCATAAAGGAGTTCTGTATCTATAATTCTTAAAATAATTGTTATGTATTTTGTGAACGTTTATCATGAGTAATTTAGTAAATTCGCCGGAAGATTTCGGTGGGTATGCTAGTTCTGAACATCACATGCTAATGTAAAAAGCTGATTTTTTATATAAATATGAACTTGATTGAACAAAACATGCATGTATTGTATAACATAATGTCCTAGGAGTGTCATCTGATGAAGATCATCAAAGGTTAGTGCTGCATTTAGCTGTGGTTTTGGTTTTTGTGACATATATGCTTGCTTTGAAAATGGCTGTGTGATTATTTTTGGCATAATCTAATGTTTTGCTTTCGCTGTAAAGCCTTTTTGAAATCGGACAATGTGGTTAGATTAACGAGAGTCTTGTCTTTAAAATGGTGTAAAATAGTCATATGTTTGAGAAATTGAAGTTAAAGCATTTTTTAGGTATTTGTATTTCGGCCACGCGATTCCACTGGCTGTTGACTAGGGTGGGACGTAGCCCATAGAAGTTAATGGCTTATTTCTCTGAACAGGGGAAGAAAACCATCACCAGATTCCCAGGGAATACATTACAAAGGATGAAGAAACAATACTCCAAGCAGCAGCTCCATACTACTTGTCAGACATACATAACTGATACTGTATACTGGTTGTTCTTTTAAAATAATTTTGTATAATTTTATTGGATCATCATGTCTTACTCATTGTTAGGAAGAACTATGATCCAAATCGGATGTTATGTACTATATTTTTTGAAGATTATATGAATCATATTAACTAAAATGGCCAGTTTGGCAGCAATCAATTAGCTTAATTTCTCAGAGATCAAAATAATATTTCAACAAAATAATGTTTCAGGAATTGTAATCTCACCTGTTTCTAACTACAGAAACGATTTCCAAACAATCTGAGATGGTGAGTGTCTTGTACCTTTTGAGGTGGAATGACTCAGGAATGTCATAGTGTGTGAAGTGCATTTCTAGTTGCCAGTGTGTGTGTGTGAAAGTGTGTGTTTCCAGCAGTCTCCACGCACACACACCGTTGTCCTCCCACTGCCTGCTGAGGTTCCCCTCTCTCTCTCTCTCTCTCACACACACACACACACACACACACACACACACACACACACACACACACACACACACACACACACACACACACACACACACACACACACACACACACAGGCTCCATACTGAGTCGCATTGCTAAAACTGCTGTGTAGATGAATGTTATGTATTTTATTCATCCTCCACAGCTTTACAGTGGGGTTCCCCCACCCTGTCAGCAGGTACTTAGTTAAAATAGCTGGGCTACAGCACGTTGGCGGGACCCCTGACTGTCACTGTTGTATAATACCAGTTCATTTACCCTATTCCCTGTCCTTACATGACAGAACTATTGCAACCATTATAATCCAGAACTTGATTGTAGACTAGATCTCCAACACAATCAATACAGGCCCATACACGAAACAGATTGTAAGGTTTGATTCTTGTCTGACCATCCATCAATCATCTAAACAGGGGGAGAATACAAAGTTAGAGGCTATACATAACCTTTGCCTCTGGGGCTTCTGTTGAGCCAAAAGGGGTGCCTATCTGTACATGGACAGAATATTGTCCAGAAATGTGTATGAACCATACAGGCATCACTCAAGCCAATGTTTGAGGTCAACAATTAGCAACTAAACTTTTGTAACAAAACAAAACTTATTTCAGAAGTGAGAATCCAAAGACGATATATGTCTTTGTCTGGGTTTTGCTTTTGATTCTCAGTTTATGGGGGCATGTCCCTCAGTCCTCTATGAAAAGACTAGAGCCAGTGGGAGTTGAAGAAGAGAAATCCTTCATTACAAATAGGCATCCAATATTTATGACCATTGACTAAACACATTTGAAATAGTTACCAATAGAATATCTCAATTTTAAAGTAGCTAACAGGATTCATCAAAAATAATTTACAAAACTAGACTTTGATCTGATACATACTATACAGTGCCTTCAGAAATTATTCACACCCCTTGACTTATTACACGTTTTGTTGTGTTACAAGATGGGATTAAAATGGATTTAATTGCCATTTTTTGTCAATGATCTACACAAAATACTCTGTCATGTCAAAGGGATGAATAATTCTAACATTTTTTTTTTATCATAAAAAATGTTACATTATTATATCTTGGTTCCATAAGTATTCAACCATTTGAGTAAATACATGTTTAGAATCACCTTTAGCAGCGATTACAGCTGTGAGTCTTTCTGGGTAAGTCTCTAAGAGCTTTGTACACCTGGATTGTACAATATTTGCAAATTATTCTTTTAAAAATTCTTCAGGCTATGTCAAGTTGGTTGTTAAAATCATTGCTAGACAGACATTTTCAACTCTTGCCATAGATTAAGTAAAAACTGTAACTAGGCTATTCAGGAACATTTAATGTCATCTTGGAAAGTAAATCCAGTGTATATTTGACCTATTTGGCTGAAAGGTGAATTTGTTTCTCAGTGTCTGTTGGAAAGCAGACAACCAGGTTTTCATCTTGGATTTCGCTTGTGCTTAGCTCAATTCTATTTATTTTTATCCTAAAAAACTCCCTAGTCCTTGCCGATGACAAGCAGCCACCACCATGCTTGAAAATATGAAGAGTGGTACTTAGTGATGTGTTGCATTGGATTTGCCCCAAACATAACACTTTGTATTCAGGACATGAAGTTGATTTCTTTGCCAGATTATTTGCACTTTTACTTTAGTGCCTTTTTGCAAACAGGATGCATGTTTTGGAATATTTGTATTCTGTACAGGCTTTCTTCTTTTCACTCTGTCATCTAGGTTAGTATTGTGGAGTAGCTACAATGTTGTTGATCCATCCTCAGTTTTCTCCTATCACAGCCATTAAACTCTGTAACTGTTTTAAAGTCACCATTGGCCTCATGGTGAAATCCCTGAGCGGTTTCCTTCCTCTCCGGCAACTGGGTTAGTAAGGACGCCTGTATCTACCAATACTGTAGGTGGCCTTCTTTGCGAGGCATCGGTAAACCTCCCTGGTCTTTGTAGTTGAATCTGTGTTTGAAATTCACTGCTCGACTGAGGGACCTTAAAGATAATTGTATGTGTGGGGTACAGAGACGAGGTTGTCATTCCAAAATAATGTTAAACACTATTATTGCACACAGAGTGAGTCCATGCAACATATTATGTGACTTGTTAAGCACATTTTAAGTCCTGAACTTATTTAGGCTTGCCATAACAAAGTGGTTGAATACTTATTGACTCAAGACATTTCAGCTTTTTATTTTTAATTAATTTGTAAACATTTCTAAAAACATAATTCCACTTTGACATTATGGGGTATTGTGTGTAGATCAGTGACACAAAATCTCAATTGAATCCATTTTAAATTCAGGCTGTAGCACAACAAAGTTTGGAAAAAGGCAATAGTTTCTAAAGGCACTGTACATCTCAGGAGAGTAAAACAGTTATTGAAAGCGCTTTCTTTATTGTGTAATGATATTTTTTAATATTTTATTTGCCTTTTTGAAAATACAGTGCATGCTCTTCATTTCATCAAAATATCTTCATCTATTTAAATTAGTTTCCCCAGATAACAGTCATTATTTGGGGCAACGTTGGGGTTTTGTTAGCAAACTTGTCATGGTTTTTCACACCGAGACTGATGTGAACAGGACTGAATACAACAAGTAAAGCAATTTAATTTTGGTTTGAGTGTGTTTAGTTTGACCTGTAGATTAAAAACCACCCACGCACTAAAGCAATAATATTCAAGTCCGGAAACTCAGAAGATCAATGCCAGTATATTGTGATCTGGCCTGGTTTTCAAAGACACGGCAGGTTACTAGCTACACTGTCTATGATATATACAACACTTGATCTATTCAGGCCAGTCCTCCCTCTTCACATCCCAAGAGTAGCGGGCCTTTCCTGGGTAGTGCCTAGTGACAGGTAGTCTGAGGAAGTGTTGCCACGTCCATGACCCCTCACTCCTGTGGATAAGTTGTTGCCATGGCGACATGTCATTGGTAATAATAGCCAGATCCGGAAAGGACCATCGAGACCAAGCTTCCTTCAGGTTTGTGCTTGGGATATACTGTTTATAGAATGGCTATAATGTGAGCTCATCACAACTCACATGCATCACCTCACCTCTAGGAGTCTGTGTTACTGTTAAGGTATGGCTAGTCAAGATGAGTGTAGGGCTTGGTTTAGGGTGTATTAAGGTAGGGGATAGACGTTTCAATTGTAAGCTGCTATTTGCTTTTATTGCATAATTAATCCCTGTGTGAGTTAGCTGCATGTCTATGTCAAGAACACATTTATCAAAAACGTCATCTATACATCACTCGAAGGTGTCACAATATAGGTCTCTTTTGACAAAAACTTTGAAAAAAATAATGAGGTGCACACTACATAAACACTAATGTTACATGAACATGACTGACAACTGAAGGAGTTCCTTATATGGATTGTGTAGCCAGTATCTTTTTCAAACTACTGTCGGGCACTATCTTTGTCAACCTGCCGTGTAATGAATCAACGGTTACATACTTCTGCACTGTAGAACTTTCTGTACAATAACCTTCAGTACGTCACCCACAGCACTGAGTAAAAGCGATAAAAGTATTCATTTCTTTGATCTCGATAACTCAGACACTGCTTCCCCAATCACCTGACCTTGTTTAGAAAAGGGCTCCACTCAAAGTAGTCCCGGAATGTTGGAAATCAGACGAAAAAAAAATAAAAAATACAGAATTTGTGGTCTTTCGCAGGGACATAGGTATAACACAGGAGAGGAGCTCTTTGCAATTTAACTGTGCCACAGGTCTACTCAGCTGCCTACTCTCCACAACAGAGAGATCGGTCATGGGCATGATGTAAAGAGAAGGTGGGGAGCGAAGTGGAGGAATGGAAGGGATGGAGGAGCGAGAAAGGCGATAGCCCCGAAATAGGGTCTCCCATGGGGCCACTGCACAGGGAGGCGAATGTTCATTTTGATTACAGGGAGGGGGATGCTGGTGGTGTGACAAGCTTGGCCCCTGCTCTACACCCCAGCCCCTCACCACACCACCCCCGTCCCTCGCCCACCCGTCACCCGCTGATGGGAATGACAGGGCGACAGGGTGAGTGACAGCAGGAGCAGCTCATTCAATTACCCGGCCTTCTGATGAAAAACATGTTCACCAGAGAGAGGGAGGGGGACTAGATGGGGGGGAGAGAGATAGAAAGAGGGAGGAATACAGAGAGGAGAGATAGAACAGGGAAGAGTGAGACAGAGAGGGGAGGGAGATAGAAAGAGGAAGAGTGAGAGAGAGAGAGGGGAGGGAGATAGAAAGAGGAAGAGTGAGAGAGAGAGGGGAGGGAGATAGGAAGAGTGAGACAGAGAGGGGAGGGAGATAGAAAGAGGAAGAGTGAGACAGAGAGGGGAGGGAGATAGAAAGAGGAAGAGTGAGAGAGAGAGGGGAGGGAGATAGAAAGAGGAAGAGTGAGACAGAGAGGGGAGGGAGATAGAAAGAGGAAGAGTGAGACAGAGAGGGGAGGGAGATAGAAAGAGGAAGAGTGAGACAGAGAGGGGAGGGAGATAGAAAGAGGAAGAGTGAGAGAGAAAGGGGAGGGAGATAGAAAGAGGAAGAGTGAGACAGAGAGGGGAGGGAGATAGAAAGAGGAAGAGTGAGACAGAGAGAGGGGAGGGAGATAGAAAGAGGAAGAGTGAGACAGAGAGGGGAGGGAGATGGATAAAAGAGGAAGAGTGAGAGAGAGAGGGGAGGGAGATAGAAAGAGGAAGAGTGAGACAAAGAGGGGAGGGAGATCCTTCCGGCGCCGACAAAGATGGCTGCTTCTCTTCGCGTTCCTAGGAAACTATGCAGTATTTTGCTTTTTTATGTGTTATTTATTACATTGTTACCCCAGGTAATCTTAGGTTTTACTACATACAGTCGGGAGGAACTATTGGATATAAGAGCAACGTCAACTCACCAACATTACGACCAGGAATACGATTTTCCCGAAGCGGATCCTCTGTTTGTCCCATCACCCAGGACAATGGATCGGATCCCAGCAGGCGACCAAAAACAACGACGCCGTAGAAGAAGGGGCAGACGGAGCGGTCTCAGGGATAGGATCCGTAGACGGGCACATCGTGCACCGCTCCCGAGCATACTACTCGCCAATGTCCAGTCTCTTGACAACAAGGTAGACGAAATCTGAGCAAGGGTAGCATTCCCCCCCCCCCCCCAGCCGGGGATTTTAACATGGCTAATCTGAAAACAAGGCTCCCCGAATTCTATCAGCATATCGGTTATGCTACCATGGCGGGCAAAACCCTAGACCACTGTTATTCTAACTTACGCGCCGCATATAAGGCCCTCCCCCGCCCTCCCTTCGGAAAAGCTGACCACGACTCCATTTTGTTGCTCCCAGCCTATAGACAGAAACTAAAAGAGGAAGCTCCCGCCCTCAGGTCTGTTCAACGCTGGTCCGACCAATCGGATTCCATGCTTCAAGATTGCTTCGATCACGGGGACTGGGATATGTTCCGCATTGCTGCGAACAACAACACTGACAAATACGCTGACACGGTGTGCGAGTTCATTAACAAGTGCATCGGTGATGTCGTACCCACAGCGTCTATTAAAACATTCCCAAACCAGAAACCGTCTTTTGAGCTTCTAGTCATGAAATCTATGCAGCCTACTCAATCACTTTTTATAGCTACTGTTTACAGGCCTCCTGGGCCATATACAGCGTTCCTCACTGAGTTCCCTGAATTCCTATCGGACATTGTAGTCACAGCAGATAATATTCTAATTTTTGGTGACTTTAATATTCACATGGAAAAGTCCACAGATCCACTCCAAAAGGCTTTCGGAGGCATAATCGACTCAGTGGGTTTTGTCCAACATGTCTCTGGACCTCTTCACTACCACAGTCATACTCTGGACCTAGTTCTGTCCCGTGGAATAAATGTTGTGGATCTTAACAAGTTGGGGCTAGGGGGCAGTATTTGCACGGCCGGATAAAAAACGTACCCGATTTAAACTGGTTACTACTCTTGCACAGAAACGAGAATATGCATATAATTAGTAGATTTGGATAGAAAACACTCTAAAGTTTCTAAAACTGTTTGAATGGTGTCTGTGAGTAGAACAGAACTCATATGGCAGGCCAAAACCTGAGAAGATTCCATACAGGAAGTGCACTGTCTGACAATTTGTTGTCCTTCTGTTGCATCTCTATCAAAAATACAGCATGTGTGCTGTAACGTGACACTTTCTAAGGCTCCCATTGGCTCTCAAGCCACCAGAAAGTGGAATGGGGTGTCTGCTGTCTCTGGGCAAAGAACAGCAGCATAGTTTGTAAGTGGTCAGCCTGGGGACAGTGAGACTGAGATGCACGTTCACGAGACTTCTCCATTTTTTTCTTTCAGCCTTTGAATGAATACAACGTTGCCCGGTTGGAATATTATCGCTATTTTACAAGAAAAATAGCATAAAAATTGATTTTAAACTGCGTTTGACATGCTTCTAAGTACGGTAATGGAATATTTTCAATTTTTTGTCACGAAATGCGCTCGCGCGTCACCCTTCGGATAGTGACCTGAACGCACGAACAAAACGGAGCTATTTGAATATAACTATGGATTATTTGGAACCAAAACAACATTTGTTGTTGAAGTAGAAGTCCTGGGAGTGCATTCTGACGAAGAACAGCAAAGGTAATCCAATTTTTCTAATAGTAATTCTGAGTTTAGTGAGCCCCAAACTTGGTGGGTGTCCAAATAGCTAGCCGTGATGGCCGAGCTATGTACTCAGAATATTGCAAAATGTGCTTTCGCCGAAAAGCTATTTTAAAATCTGACATAGCGTTTGCATAAAGGAGTTCTGTATCTATAATTCTTAAAGTAATTGTTATGTATTTTGTGAACGTTTAACATGAGTAATTTAGTAAATTCACCGGAAGTTTTCGGTGGGTATGCTAGTTCTGAACATCACATGCTAATGTAAAAAGCTGGTTTTTGATTTAAATATGAACTTGATTGAACAAAACATGCATGTATTGTATAACAATGTCCTAGGAGTGTCATCTGATGAAGATCATCAAAGGTTAGTGCTGCATTTAGCTGTGGTTTTGGTTTTTGTGACATATATGCTTGCTTTGAAAATGGCTGTGTGATTATTTTTGGCAGGGTACTCTCCTGACATAATCTAATGTTTTGCTTTCGCTGTAAAGCCTTTTTGAAATCGGACAATGTGGTTAGATTAACGAGAGTCTTGTATTTAAAATGGTGTAAAATAGTCATATGTTTGAGAAATTGAAGTTATAGCATTTTTGAGGTATTTGTATTTTGCGCCACACGATTCCACTGGCTGTTGACTAGGGTGGGACGCAAGCGTCCCGCCTAGCCCATAGAAGTTAATGTTTTTCCTCATAATCCTGAACTATCGGACCACCATTTTATTACGTTTGCAATCGCAACAAATAATCTGCTCAGACCCCAACCAAGGAGCATTAAAAGTCGTGCTATTAATTCTCAGACAACCCAAAGATTCCTTGATGCCCTTCCAGAATCCCTCTGCCTACCCAAGGACATCAGAGGACAAAAATCAGTTAACCACCTAACTGAGGAACTCAATGTAACTTTGCGCAATACCCTAGATGCAGTTGCACCCCTAAAAACATTTGTCATAAAAAACTAGCTCCCTGGTATACAGAAAATACACGAGCTCTGAAGCAAGCTTCCAGAAAATTGGAACGGAAATGGCGCCACACCAAACTGGAAGTCTTCCGACTAGCTTGGAAAGACAGTACCGTGCAGTATCGAAGAGCCCTCACTGCTGCTCGATCAACCTATATTTCCAACTTAATTGAGGAAAATAGAACAATCCGAAATTTATTTTTGATACTGTCGCAAAGCTAACTAAAAAGCAGCATTCCCCAAGAGAGGATGGCTTTCACTTCAGCAGTAATAAATTCATGAACTTCTTTGAGGAAAAGATCATGGTCATTAGAAAGCAAATTACGGACTCCTCTTTAAATCTGCGTATTCCTCCAAATCTCCGTTGTCCTGAGTCTGCACAACTCTGCCAGGACCTAGGATCAAGGGAGACACTAAAGTGTTTTAGTACTATATCTCTTGACACAATGATGAAAATAATCATGGCCTCTAAACCCTCAAGCTGCATACTGGACCCTATTCCAACTAAACTACTGAAAGAGCTGCTTCCTGTGCTTGGCCCTCCTATGTTGAACATAATAAACGGCTCTCTATCCACCGGATGTGTACCAAACTCACTAAAAGTGGCAGTAATAAAGCCTCTCTTCAAAAAGCCAAATCTTGACCCAGAAAATATAAAAAACTAATCGGCCTATATCGAATCTTCCATTCCTCTCAATTTTTTTTGAAAAAGCTGTTGCGCAGCAACTCACTGCCTTACTGAAGACAAACAATGTATACGAAACGCTTGAGTCTGGTTTTAAACCCCATCATAGCACTGAGACTGCACTTGTGAAGGTGGTAAATTACCTTTTAATGATGTCAGACCGAGGCTCTGCATCTGTCCTCGTGCTCCTAGATCTTAGTGCTGCTTTTGATACCATCGATCACCATATTCTTTCGGAGAGATTGGAAACCCAAATTGGTCTACACGGACAAGTTCTGGCCTGGTTTAGATCTTATCTGTCGGAAAGATATCAGTGCTAGCCTCCCTACACTGGCTTTCTGTTAAGGCAAGGGCTCATTTCAAGGTTTTACTGCTAACCTACAAAGCATTACATGGGCTTGCTCCTACCTATCTTTCCGATTTGGTCCTGCCGTACATACCTACACGTACGCTACTGTCACAAGACGCAGGCCTCCTAATTGTCCCTAGAATTTCTAAGCAAACAGCTGGAGGCAGGGCTTTCTCCTATAGAGCTCCATTTTTATGGAATGGTCTGCCTACCCATGTGAGAGACGCAGACTCGGTCTCAACCTTTAAGTCTTTATTGAAGACTCATCTCTTCAGTAGGTCCTATGATTGATATTAGTCTGGCCCAGGAGTGTGAAGGTGAACGGAAAGTCTGGAGCAATGAACCGTCCTTGCCGTCTCTGCCTGGCCGGTTCCCCTCTCTCCACTGGGATTCTCTGCCTCTAACCCTATTACAGGGGCTGAGTCACTGGCTTATTGGTGTTCTTCCATGCCGTCCCTAGGAGGGGTGCGTCACTTGACTGGGTTGAGTCACTGACGTGGTCTTCCTGTCTGGGTTGGCGCCCCCCGTTGGGTTGTGACTTGGCGGAGATCTTTGTGGGCTATACTCGGCCTTGTCTCAGGATGGTAAGTTGGTGGGTGAAGATATCCCTCTAGTGGTGTGGGGGCTGTGCTTTGGCAAAGTGGGTGGGGTTATATCCTTCCTGTTTGGCCCTGTCCGGGGGTATCATCGGATGGGGCCACAGTGTCTCCTGACCCCTCCTGTCTCAGCCTCCAGTATTTATGCTGCAGTAGTTTATGTGTCGGGGGCTAGGGTCAGTCTGTTATATCTGGAGTATTTCTCCTGTCTTATCCGGTGTCCTGTGTGAATTTAAGTATGCTCTCTCTAATTCTCTCTTTCTCTCTTTCTTTCTCTCTCTCGGAGGACCTGAGCCCTAGGACCATGCCTCAGGACTACCTAACATGATGACTCCTTGCTGTCCCCAGTCCACCTGGCCGTGTTGCTGCTCCAGTTTCAATTGTTCTGCCTGCGGCTATGGAACCCTGACCTGTTCACCGGACGTGCTACCTGTCCCAGACCTGCTGTTTTCAACTCTCTAGAGACAGCAGGAGCGGTAGAGATACTCTCAATGATCGGATATGAAAAGCCAACTGACATTTACTCTTGAGGTGCTGACTTGTTGCACCCTCGACAACTGTGATTATTATTATTTGACCATGCTGGTCATTTATGAACATTTAAACATCTTGGCCATGTTCTGTTATAATCTCCACCCGGCACAGCCAGAAGAGGACTGGCCACCCCTCATAGCCTGGTTCCTCTCTAGGTTTCTTCCTAGGTTTTGGCCTTTCTAGGGAGTTTTTCCTAGCCACCGTGCTTCTACACCGGCATTGCTTGCTGTTTGGGGTTTTAGGCTGGGTTTCTGTACAGCACTTTGAGATATCAGCTGATGTAAGAAGGGCTATATAAATACATTTGATTTGATGGCAGCATTCGCGCAAAACTGAACTGGCGATCCACTGCTTTTAATCAGGGCAAAGTGACTGGAAACATGACTGAATACAAACAGTGTAGCTATTCCCTCCGCAAGGCAATCAAACAAGCTAAGCGTCAGTACAGAGACAAAGTGGAGTCGCAATTCAACGGCTCAGACACGAGAGGTATGTGGCAGGGTCTACAGTCAATCACTGACTACAAAAGAAAAACCAGCCCCGTCACGGACCAGGATGTCTTGCTCCCAGACAGACTAAACAACTTTTTTGCTCGCTTTGAGGACAATACAGTGCCACTAACACGGCCCGCTACCAAAACCTGCGGGCTCTCCTTCACTGCAGCCAACGTGAGTAAAACATTTAAACGTGTTAACCCTCGCAAGGCTGCAGGCCCAGACGGGATCCCCGGCCACGTCCTCAGAGCGTGCGCAGACCAGCTGGCTGGTGTGTTTACAGACATATTCAATCAATCCTTATCCCAGTCTGTTGTCCCCACATGCTTCAAGAGGGCCACCATTCCATTGTTCCTGTTCCCAAGACAGCTAAGGTAACTGAGCTAAATGACTACCGCCCTGTAGCACTCACTTCCTTCACCATGAAGTGCTGTGAGAGACTAGTCAAGGATCATATCTCCTCCACCCTACCTGACACCCTAGACCCACTCCAATTTGCTTACCGACCCAATAGGTCCACAGACGACGCAATCGCCATCACACTGCACACTGCCCTAACCCATCTGGACAAGAGGAATAACTATGTAAGAATGCTGTTCATCGATTACAGCTCAGTATTTAACACCATAGTACCCTCCAAACTCGTCATTAAGCTCGAGACCCTGGGTCTCGACCCCGCCCTGTGCAACTGGGTATGGACTTCCTGACGGGCCGCCCCCAAGTGGTGAGGGTAGGGAACAACATCTCCACCCCGCTGATCCTCAACACTGGGTCCCCACAAGGGTGCGTTCTCAGCCCTCTCCTGTACTCCCTGTTCACTCACGACTGCGTGGCCATGCACGCATCCAACTCAATCATCAAGTTTGCAGACGACACTACAGTGGTAGGCTTGATTACCAACAACGACGAGACGGCCTACAGGGAGGAGGTGAGGGCCCTCGGAGTGTGGTGTCAGGAAAATAACCTCGCACTCAATGTCAACAAAACAAAAGAGATGATCGTGGACTTCAGGAAACAGCAGAGGGAGCAGCCCCCTATCTACATTGGCGGGACAGTAGTGGAGAGGGTGGAGAGTTTTAAGTTCCTCGACGTACACATCACGGACAAACTGAAATGGTCCACCCACGCAAACAGCGTTGTGAAGAAGGCGCAGCAGCGCCTCTTCAACCTCAGGAGGCTGAAGAAATTCGGCTTGTCACCAAAACACTCACACACTTTTACAGATGCGCAATCGAGAGCATCCTGTCGGGCTGTATCACCGCCTGGTACGGCAGCTGCTCCGCCCATAACCGGAAGGCTCTCCAGAGGGTAGTGAGGTCTGCACAACGCATCACCGGGGGCAAACTACCTGCTCTCCAGGACGCCTACACCACCCGATGTCACAGGAAGGCCAAAAAGATCATCAAGGACAGCAACCACCCGAGCCACTGCCTGTTCACCCCGCTATCATCCAGAAGGCGAGGTCAGTACAGGTGCATCAAAGCTGGAACCGAGAGACTGAAAAACAGCTTCTATCTCAAGGCCATCAGACTGTTAAACAGCCATCACTAACATTGAGTGGCTGCTGCCAACATACTGACTCAACTCAAGCCACTTTAATAATGGGAAAATGTATGTAATCAATTTATCACTTGCCACTTTATATTATTTATATTAGATAATGTTTACATTACCTACATTATTCATCTCATATGTATATACTGTACACTATACCATCTACTGCATCTTGCCATCTTGATGTATTAGATGTATCACTAGCCACTTTAAACAATGCCACTTTATATAATGTTTACATACCCTACATTACTCATCTCATATGTATATACTGTACTCTATACCATCTACTACATCTTGCCTATGCCGTTCGGCCATCACTCATTTATATATTTTTATGTACATATTCGTATTCATTCCTTTACACTTGTGTGTACAAGGTAGTTGTTGTGGAATTGGTAGATTACTTGTTAGATATTACTGCATGGTCAGAACTAGAAGCACAAGCATTTTGCTACACTTGCATTAACACCTGCTAACCATGTGTATGTGACGAATAAATTTGATTTGATTTGATAGAAAGAGGAAGAGTGAGAGACAGAGAGGGGAGGGGGATAGAAAGAGGAAGAGTGAGAGAGAGAGGGGAGGGGGACAGAAAGAGGAAGAGTGAGAGACAGAGGGGAGGGAGATAGGAAGAGTGAGAGACAGAGAGGGGAGGGAGATAGGAAGAGTGAGACAGAGAGGGGAGGGAGATAGGAAGAGTGAGACAGAAAGGGGAGGGAGAAAGAAAGAGGAAGAGTGAAAGAGAGAGAGGAGAGGGGAGGGAGATAGAAAGAGGAAGAGTGAAAGAGAGAGAGGAGAGGGGAGGGAGATAGAAAGAGGAAGAGTGAGACAGAAAGGGGAGGGAGATAGAAAGAGGAAGAGTGAGAGACAGAGAGATAGAAAGAGGAAGAGTGAGAGACAGAGGGGAGAGAGATCATAAAGGGGGTGAAGGGGAAGATCAATTACAGAACAGGAGGGCGAGAGAAAAATGGAAGACACGAAAGACAATTACCTAGAAAAAAGATGAAATTAAAAGTATTGTCTGTGCCTCCTCTGTGTTTTGTCCCTTAATTCACTCCAATTACCTGGAATAAACATCTCTCCTCTTTTCTCCCCTCTTTCTCTCCCCCAACAGCAATCTGGTAAAGAGCAGCCCACCACTGTGAAACTCTCCCAGATACAATGGGGGCGATTATTATTGGCAACCTTGATAAAGATGAGAAGACTTTATAAAATAAATAATACAAATACTGGGCTATATTGTATGCAAAAAATAAAGTGGGAAATGACATGACTTTATACTAACACATTTGCTCAGCGACAGATATTTGCCAAAGCTCCAGCCAAAATATAAAGCTACAGTGAAACAGCATCATATGTCTGCACTATCTGTGGAACTGCACACTGTAATCAACAGCTTTCCACTACTTTGTCTTTCCACTTGGCAACATGTCTACTTTGTCTTTCCACTTGGCAACATGTCTACTTTGTCTTTCCACTTGGCAACATGTCTACTTTGTCTTTCCACTTGGCAACATGTCTACTTTGTCTTTCCACTTGGCAACATGTCTACTTTGTCTTTCCACTTGGCAACATGTCTACTTTGTCTTTCCACTTGGCAACATGTCTACTTTGTCTTTCCACTTGGCAACATGTCTACTTTGTCTTTCTACTTGGCAACATGTCTACTTTGTCTTTCCACTTGGCAACATGTCTACTTTGTCTTTCCACTTGGCAACATGTCTACTTTGTCTTTCTACTTGGCAACATGTCTACTTTGTCTTTCCACTTGGCAACATGTCTACTTTGTCTTTCCACTTGGCAACATGTCTACTTTGTCTTTCTACTTGGCAACATGTCTACTTTGTCTTGAGGTGGGGGAGAATGAGAGCGTACGAGAGGGAGAAATGCGATAAACGAGGCAAGTCACTTAGCATATAAAGGCTCAAAACTCCAACAGCATTTTTATTTTTCAGTTTAGTCTTTTCCGTCTGACCTTCTTTTTCTAGTCCCTCCTCGCTCTCTTTTTCGCTCTCTCTCTCTTTTTCTTTCCTCTGATTATACCTCACTCACCTTGTCTTTGAGACAGGCCCCCACTTGGGATGTGCTCTTGTCAGAATATACACTCAAGAGCCCTCATTCCGCCGGAACGACTGAAATAAAAGACTCCCCCCTCCCCCCATTTCTTATCTTCCCCATCCTGAGCACTAGGAATGGTCAGGTGGGGAGTCTCCTAGCATCCCACCACCCACATAGCAGTTATAGCGTTGGGCCAGTAATTGAAAGGTCGCTGGTTCGAATACCCAAGACGACAAGGTGAAAAATCAGTCGATGTGCCCTTGAGCAAGGCGCTTAACCCTACTTTGCTCCAGAGGCGCCGTACTACTATGGCTGACCCTGTAAAACAACACCTTTCACTGCACCTACTGTATTTGGTGTATGTGACAATAAAACATCTTTATATGTCTTTTCTTTAGCAACACAAACGCAGATGTGTAAAAAGCCATAGTGAATCTTTGGGTCAAGGGAAGAGAAGTCGTTTTCCATAATGACAAAACAATGCTCAAATGACATCAGAACTACCAGAAAGTGGTTAAACTATGTTATGATGTCAATTTGACATAATTTTCATTTTTTATCTCCTGGGTAAAATGTTTCCTTCTTAGCTTATGCATGCTCTACTAAATTCAAGTCTGTCTAAATTCAAAATACTCAGTGTGTCTCTGTCTTTCCCTTGAATCCAACACAAACAGCGACGTGCTGCTCTAAAGCATCCTAGCAGGTATACAGTGGTGCGCACTACAGCTTGTATCGTTGCCACTAACATTTGAAGCACTACTTTTGCACCCCATTTGCATGATAAGCCACTTGTAGATGGAGTATTTGGAGCTGTAACATCTACCTCAGCTGCATTATCCACCGTACAGACATTCTCATGGCATTATCATATCTAAAAAGCCATAGTGAATCTTTGAGTCAAGGGAAGAGAAGCACCATACATTGTCTGTCTTGGGAAGACAACAGCAACAACACCAAATTGAGCAGGGGTACTCAAGTACTATTTGAAAAGGTCTGGTCACACAAATTTCCTATATGGAAAAGGTCCTAATGGATATTGTCATTTATCGGAGCAGTCACAAACCCCACCTCGCAACCCATGTGACCCCAAGCTGTTCAACCTGTTCACATCCCTCTTGTAGGCCGAGAGAACATTTTGTTGTTTAAAACTAATTTCCTGCAATTCTAGCCATTTTGCCATGGGCGAAGAGAAAATTTTGCAGTTTTAATATTTTTTTAAATATTTAATATTATGTGTTCAGATCATACCAAGGTTCATAGCCTGACTGAGTTCCTAAATTGTTTGTATTTCTTTTGTCGGGACCAACTATTGGCCCCGTTCGGTGTCCGGACCGCAGTCCACCTGTTGAGTATGGCTGACAGAGAGTCTAGACAAAGTATCTCCACCCTGCCGTCTTAGTCCCAGCCAGTCAGACAGTAAATAAATGATGCTGATATCCTGAGGGTGGATATGGGGCTATAAATAGCTTATAGCCGATAACATGCTCACAAAACTAACCCCAGGACCTCTCGTCACTGATGCCAGTACACAGGGAGCGTGCCTGGCAGAATTGGTTTCCACGTTTCTCAGCATCTCCTCTTGGTAAGAGGGTGACAAAGAGACTGTGGGTGGCATGCTAAAGGCGTTTCAAGCTAATTATCTATTTGGACAAAGATCAAACACCCCACAGTGGAAATTATGTTCAATGTTTATGCAGAGCCCGGGCCTCTGAAATGCTACAAAGTCTCCTTGCAGGGGGCACGAGAGGAAATAAAAGTGAAAAAAATACAGAATTGAAAAAATATAAAAAGGTGGTTGAAGGGTTTTGTGTCCTGAGATTATTGCTTGAGGGTTTAGACATCATTTAAAAAAATATTTGCTTCCTGGGTTACATTTTCCTTTCTTAACTTATGCATGTTCTACTAAATTCTAAATATTCAGTGTGTCTGTCTTTCCCTTGAATCCAATGGGCATTCTTTCAGCTGCATCAATTTCAACAAATTGAATCTAGAAAACTGCCTGGTTTCTTCTTCCGAGAGAGAAAACAACAAATTCATCTATGTACAGTACAGTGGTTACTGTGTCTGTTGTGGCCTGGTATGAGTGGCAGCCTTGAGAGTTGGATTGAAAGAGGTAATATTAAACCAGTGAAAAAATATTTTTAGATATGGAGATACGCCTGAGAGAATGAGATTGAGGGCGGGAAGTGGGAGGACATAGAAGCAGCCCGATGTTTTTCATCTGAATCTTAATCTTATCAGGGCAAGAGGTGCTCGAGGAGCGGAATGTAATTACAGGGTAATTTTAGAGCGGTGTGTGTGTGTAAGTGTGTGCCGCAAATTTACAGGGATGAAGGAAGGGGTGAGGGGACAAGGACAGAGTAACATCCATCGAGTGTAGCTGACAAATGAGAAATATGCCAATTATCACTGTATAATATTACATTTTTGAGATCTTTTATGCCACGTCGGTATACCAAGTGCTTATAAGCGATGTTCATTTCATCTGTGTTTTTGTTTAGCTGAAGGGCAGACAACTGAGAGACATGCAGTTTAACATTCAATCCAGAAATCTTTATGTCAAGTTGTTACAAGTGTGGTTAACTTGACCAGTGTTTTCGTCTAGGGGAGCTGGGGGGGAGGGGGGGGGGGGCAGACACTTGGGACGCGATGGACCATGTGGAAGGAATGAATATGGTTGGCAAATTAATCGCTGTCACGTTCCTCTTAATTTAACTAGCTGCCCACAGCTCATACATCTCAATAAACAATGTTGGTAAGTTGTTCCTCTTTTAAATTGGCATTTGCTACGATTTAATTTATTTGGGGAACGTGAAACAATCCTCTTGGCCATGGGATATTTCATTACATGGAGAATAATAAATAGTGGGAAGGGAGGCACGGTGCCATCCTGACCTGTGTATAGACTCCCATTAAAATAAATAAATGGGAAAATAAGTGTGTGTGTGTGTGTGTGTGTGTGTGTGTGTGTGTGTGTGTGTGTGTGTGTGTGTGTGTGTGTGTGTGTGTGTGTGTAAGTGAGAACGAGAGAGAGTGAGACAAGAGATAGAAGGGTTTGGTCTATTATTTGGTCTTCTAAAATGTCATTAAGTACTGTTATGGTATAAATATGTAATAATTGTGGCAAACAATACCTACCACCTCCCATATCTCTAAACTGCCAATGAACAGAATAGTAGTAGAGTTTCCCTGCTATCTCAGCAGATGTATAGGTTTGCATTTCAAGGTTTAAAAAGACAGTTCATATTCCTACTAAAAGCATACTTAACTAAATGGAGGAAGACAGAGGGAAAAAAACTGGATAGAATTTTTCAAGGGAGAGAAAGGCATCAAGCAGATGAGGAGGTAAACCTCTGCATAAAAAGGTCATCATGAGGTTCAAGTGTCAGGTCAAGAACTTTAAAAGTGCAGTCTCAAAAAACATCAAGTGCTGTGATGAAACTGGCTCTCATGAGGACCGCCAGAGGAAACGAAGACCCAGAGTTACCTCTGCTGCAGAGGATAAGTTCATTAGACTTACCAGCCTCAGAAATTACATCCCAAATAAATGCTTCACAGAGTTCCAGTAACAGACACATCTCAACATCAACTGTTCAGAGGAGACTGTGTGAGTCAGGCCTTTATGGTCAAATTGCTGCAAAGAAACCACTACTAAAGGACACCAATAAGAAGAGGAGACTTGCTTGGGCCGAGAAACATGAGCAATAGACATTAGACCGGTGGAAATCTGTCCTTTGGGCTGATGAGTCCAAATGTGAGATTTTTGGTTCCAACCGCCATGTCTTTGTGAGACGCAGAGAAGGTGAACGGTTGATCTCTGCATGTGTGGTTCCCACCGTGAAGCATGGAGGAGGAGGTGTGATGGCGCTTGCTGGTGACTGTCTGTGATATATTTAGAATTCAAGGCACACTTAACCAGCATGGCTAACACAGCATTCTGCAGCGATACGCCATCCCATCTGGTTTGCGCTTAGTGGGACTATCATTTGTTTTTCAACAGGACAATGACCCAAAGCACACCTTCAGGCTGTGTGAGGGCTATTTGACCAAGAAGGAGAGTGATTGAGTACTGCTTCAGATGACCTGGCCTCCACAATCACCCAATCTCAACCCAATTGAGATGGTTTGGGATGAGTTTGACCGCAGAGTGAAGGAAACGCAGCCAACAAGTGCTCAACATAAGTGGGAACTCCTTCAAGACTGTTGGAAAAGTATTCCAGATGAAGCTGGTTGAGAATGCCTTGGCAGTGTTCAAAGCTGTCATCAAGGCAAAGGGTGGTTACTTTGAAGAATATAAAATATATTTTGATTTGTTTAACACTTTTTGGGTTACTACATGATTCCATATGTTCTTTCATAATTTTGATGTCTTCACTATTATTCTACAATGTAGAAAATAGTACAAATAAAGAAAAACCCTTGAATGAGTAGGTGTGTCCAAACTTTTGACTGGTGCTGCATTATTTGAAATCTTTGAAAATATTTTAGTAGTTCTTGATTGAGCTTGACAGGCACAACGCAACCATTGGAATAGTCAGAAAACTTGTCAACCCTGCCTATCTGGCACCACGAGCAGACTTGTGCTGACGCTGAAAGATCTTTGAAAGATGTCAGGTACTATTTGAACCCAGGTCTGCCTGCCACACACAGCCCACAGGTTTTAAAGCAGCACCAGCTCCAACTCATGTACTTCACCACCCAAAGTCTCCCACACAGGAACAAAAGTCTCCTCTCCATGGCAACCCACCAGCGCAGTGTATGCACCGTTCCAGCAGAAATACACTGGGGGAAAAAACAGACCTGGGTTCAAATACAATTTGAAATAATTTTCAAATACTTTAGCTGGGCTTGATTGAGTGTGAGCCACACCCACCTGGCACTCCAGGCACGCTAAAGCAAGCACTCAAAGTATTTGAGAAATTTCAAATAGTATTTGAACCCAGGTCTGGAGATAAATACAAACTCAGAGTATCAGCATATAGCCTACAGACAGACGTTGCAGAGACGCTGCCTGTCAGATCAAAACCCCCCAACCTGTCGCAATGCCAAAAAACTCACCCGATTCTTCAAAGGCTCACATTTCATGCTTTGAAATTTCATTTTTTTGTATTTAGATTAGAATCAAGACTCACACAAACTGAAATTAGTTTATCAGAATCCCGTTGAAACAAAGAGTTGATGTTGAACGTGGGGAGGGTGGGCCATCATAAGCCATAGACTTACAATAAGGGGCCATGGAGCGAGCGAGCAGAGAGAGAGACCAAACGTGGGGTCTGTTAACTGGTGGGTTGGTGAGTATTGGATTGATCAAAGCTCTGAGGCCATGCCAGTTTTCTGTACTGTACTGAGTGGAACGAAAGCTGGGTGGGAGTCCACAGAGGGACATTGAGCGTCGCTCTGCATATAGCTTTTAAATATTTCATCAGATGGACTGCCAATAGAAGAGATGTACATCTGAGGCAAGGCTCTTTATTGCTAATTAAGCACAAAGTTAATAAAGGGTGTGTGTGTATATGAGAGAGAGAGAGAGAGAGAGAGAGAGAGAGAGAGAGAGAGAGAGAGAGAGAGAGAGAGAGAGAGAGAGAGAGAGAGAGAGAGAGAGAGAGAGAGAGCGCGTGCGGGATATTTCTTCAAATTAACTTTCATTTTAAATGAAGTTCAGATGCGACTGTGAAGGTTTTGATAATGGACTTTGGTGCCGGGGGGAGCTGGCAAGGCACTGGCATAAGCTTGTGTTTGACGGTCGTGGTTTTATGGAGCGTGCAGCCTTGCCTTTTGTTGTCAGTTAATAGAACTCCCCAATGTTACCCCAGATTCCCAATGGGAAGTAAATGACTGTACAGCAGAGGGGCTTGAAAATTCCCTCTTCCCTGAGTCTTTACATCAAATCTGGGAGAGGAGGAGGCAACTTCAGACAGACTCCAGTGTACAGAGCAACTACAAATACAACCTTGATGCCTTTTTATAATATTCAAACCTATTTAAATGTCTAATGTGGAAGGCAGAGTGGGAAGATGTAGCGAGAGGTAAGCCTTTCTTCTATAGGCTGTCATTAAAAACCAGAATAGGTGGAAATAGATTAAGGATGGGAAAAAAATGTATTCAATTTCCAGCCATCTGCTTTTATGTAGGTCAGAGGCAGCTATCTGCTAAATAATGAAAATGGACACCGGAAGATGGTTTGCTTGTGTGTGTGTGTGTGTGTGTGTGTGTGTGTGTGTGTGTGTGTGTGTGTGTGTGTGTGTGTGTGTGTGTGTGTGTGTGTGTTTACTATCCTTGTGAGAATGTGAAACAAGGAAAATTCGGACAAGTGGGGACATTTCGCCAGTCCTCACTAGGAAAAAAGCTATTTTAGGCTTTGGGGTTAGGTTTAGGGTTAGAACTAGGGTTATGGGTTAAGTTTAGGGTTAGGGGCTAAGGTTAAGGTTAAGTTTAGGTTAAGGAAAATGGGATTTTGAATGGGAATGAATTGTTTGGTCCTCACAAGGACAGTAAAACAAACGTGTGTGTGTGTGTGTGTGTGTGTGTGTGCATACAAGGCAGAGTAGGGAGGTGTAGCAAGAGGGAAGCCTCTCTTCATTAGGGTGTCATGTCATTAAAAACCAGAATGAGTTGAAATAAATTGATTCCATTTCCAGCCGTCTGCTTTTATGTAGGTCAGAGGCCTGTTAAATAATTTAAATAGAGACTGGAAGATGGTGTGTGTGTGTGTGTGTGTTTACTATCCTTGTGGAGACCAGAAGTCCGCACAAGGATAGTAAAACAAGGACAATTCTGACAAGTGGGGAGATTTCGCCGGTCCCCACAAGGAAAAAGGCTATTTTAGGCTTAGGGGTTAGGTTTAAGGTTATGGTTGGAATGAGGGTTAGAATTAGGATTAGGGGTTAGTGGTTAGGTTTAGTTGCTAGGGTTAGGGGTTTGAGTTTAAGGTTAGGGAAAATAGGATTACAGGCTACAGCTATAAACAACACGTTTCAAATGTTATGCCTGCGGCTATGGAACCCTGATCTGTTCACCGGACGTGCTACCTGTCCCAGACCTGCTGGGACGGCAGGAGCGGTAGAGATAGTCTGAATGATCGGCTATGAAAAGCCAAATGACATTTACTCCTGAGGTGCTGACCTGTTGCACCCTCTACAACCACTGTGATTATTATTATTTGACCCTGCTGGTCATCTATGAACATTTGAACATCTTAGCCATGTTCTGTTATAATCTCCACCCGGCACAGCCAGAAGAGGACTGGCCACCCCTCATAGCCTGGTTCCTCTCTAGGTTTCTTCCTAGGTTCTGGACTTTCTAGGGAGTTTTTCCTAGCCACCGTGCTTCAACACCTGCATTACTTGCTGTTTGGGGTTTTAGGCTGGGTTTCTGTACAGCACTTTATAAATAAATTTGATTGATTGATTGATACCCCAAGAGACTTGCAGCTGTAATTGCTGCAGCTGTAATTTTCCATCTTCAAGTGGTAGGCATGTTGTGTAAATCAAATGATACAAACCCCCAAAAAAGTACTTTTAATTCCAGGTTGTAAGGCAACAAAATAGGAAAAATACCAAGGGGGGTGAATACTTTCGCAAACCACTGTATATGGCAGTGGTGGTGGGATCCCCTATAGTCCCCAGCCTTTGAATGCCACTGGGCTCTTTTTGTCTCTTTACCTGAGATCTGAAAGCAGATCATCTCTAATGTCATTTTAGAGAACAGAATGTAGAAGATGAAACAGTTCATCCCCATTGAAATGTCGGTGATAGAAACAGACAGAGAAATTATGCTCTCTCAGTTGCCATAGAAACATGCCCATCAAGTCACACAACACACACAACACTCACACAAAGCACTCTTTCAGTCAGCACCGTGCAGTCAAAAGGGTTTTTACATTTACGTAGTTTAGCAGAAGCTCTAATCCAGAGCGACATCAACAGATTTTTCACATGGTTGGCTCGGGGATTCAAAGCAGCAACACCCTTGGTTACGTTCTTAACCGCTAGGCTACCTGCCTATTTACTATTTCCCTCTAAACATGGTGACATAGAACACTGTCATCCAAGAGCAGCGAAGCCTTATTGACAAGTATCCTGCATTGGGAAATTCCCCACCAGGCTCACATGAAGATAAATGACATGGCCAAGATAGAAGAGCCAAGTGGGACAGACAGTGATAGGATAGAAATATGATTTATCTAGGTCTGATAATGAACTACATGGTTCACAACACTGTTAGGAGAGTTTCCCTTCTCTCAGAGTGTGTGCTTTATGGCATTGTTGTGTTGTCTGTGGATTAATCACACCAACCAAGAGAGACAGAGAGAGAGAGAGAGAGAGCAAAAGTGAGAGCGGGAGAGAGAGAACAAAAGAGAGAGAACGAAAGAGAGAGAACGAAAGAGAGAACGAAAAAGAGAGAGAACGAAAGAGAGATGAAGAGAGAGAACAAAAGAGAGAACAAAAGAGAGTAAGAGAGAGAGAGAGGAAGAGAGAATGAGAGGAAGAGCGAATGAGAGGAAAAGAGAATGAGAGGAAAAGAGAATGAGAGGAAGAGAGAGCAGGAGAGAGTGAAAGTGAGAGCGGGAGAGAGAGAGAGAGAGAGAGAGGGAGGGACAAAGTTCTCAGTGTGTTGGTTATCAACTTTAATTGAAAAGGGCCCAATTCCATGCTGAGTCATCCACAGGGCCAGTGTCGTGTCACTGACCTGGGTTCAAATACCATTGTAAATCATTTGAAATACCCCTGCTATGCCTGTTGCAAGGCACCAATAAAAAAGTGCCACAGTGCAAACCCATCCCAACTGACACTCCCGACAGTCTTAAGAAAGCGCTCAAAGCATTTGAAAGATTTAAATGAGCATTTGAACCCAGGTCTGGTTGTTCGGCTTTCACAAGGGATGCCTAACTATGTCTATAGCACGTGTTACTGCCTCACGCTCTCGTAGAATACAATCCTTCTCAGTCCAAGTTTGACGCTAGATTCATCTCTAGTTACATGCCTGCTGTACAGTGGGAGCCTCTGGGCTTAGGCACACCAATCATTGTCTTCTTGTTTTTCCCAATCTAAGAGGCAACGAGAATATTGTGAGATTGTGGAGGCCTGTCAAATGCAGAGGCGTACAGTGACAGATCGTGTTGTGATGCATGCTTGTACACAGCAGATACACAGTAGATACTTGATAGAAGTCATTGGTAGACTTACGACAGGGTTCTCTCCAGCCGACTGCCTGTGGACCCAATGATCTCCCCCAGAGTGCAGAACATCTGGCCCAGGAAGTCCTGTAACGGGAGGAGAACAACTAGCTCATATTACCCATGGAGTACCAGATTTTAGCACCAAGCTCATATTACCCATGGAGTACCAGATTTTAGCACCAAGCTCATATTACCCATGCAGTACCAGTTTTTAACACCTAGCTCATATTATCCATGGAGTACCAGTTTTTAACACCTAGCTCATATTACCCATGGAGTACCAGTTTTTAACACCTAGTTCATATTACCCATGGAGTACCAGATTTAACACCCAGCTCATATTACCCATGGAGTACCAGATTTAACACCTAGCTCATATTACCCATGGAGTACCAGATTTACACCTAGCTCATATTACCCATGGAGTACCAGATTTAACACCTAGCTCATATTACCCATGGAGTCCCAGGTTTAACACCTAGCTCATATTACCCATGGAGGACCAGATTTAACACCTAGCTCATATTACCCATGGAGTACCAGATTTAACACCTAGCTCATATTACCCATGGAGTACCAGATTTAACACCTAGCTCATATTACCCATGGAGTACCAGATTTAACAACCAGCTCATATTACCCATGGAGTACCAGATTTAACACCTAGCTCATATTACCCATGGAGTACCAGATTTAACACCTAGCTCATATTACCCATGGAGTACCAGATTTAACACCTAGCTCATATTACCCATGGAGTACCAGATTTAACACCTAGCTCATATTACCCATGGAGTACCAGATTTAACACCTAGCTCATATTACCCATGGAGTACTAGTTTTAACACCTAGCTCATATTACCCATGGAGTACCAGATTTAACACATAGCTCATATTACCCATGGAGTACCAGATTTAACACCTAGCTCATATTACCCATGGAGTACCAGATTTACACAAATGTAAATGTAGTTATAATCTACATCGTGGCTTATCTTTGAACTTTTCTTTAGGAACTTTAATTTAACCTGAGATATAGTTAAGGCCCGATATTCACACGCCAAACGTAAAGCAATCTCCATGTCCAGTATTGGTGATCTCTGGTCCTATTGTTACGTTATTACAGATATATAGTGCCTTCAGAAAGTATTCACACCCCCTGACTTTTTCCTCATTTTGTTGTGTTACAGCCTGAATTTAAAATGGATCAATTTTGGTCACTGGCCTACACGCAATACCTAGCGGTTAAGAGTGTTGGGCCAGTAGCCAAAAGGTTGCAGGTTTGAATTCCCGAGCTGACTAGGTGAACAATCTGCCGATGTCCCTTTGAGCAAGGCACTTAACCCTAATAGTAAATATAATGTATTGCTAAAATTTTTGAAAAAAAAATCTGAAAGGTCTTGAGTCAATAAGTATTCAAACCCTTTGCTATGACAAGCCTAAATAAATTCAGGAGTAAAAATGTGTTTAACAAGTCACATAATAAGTTGCATGGACTCACGCTGTGTGCAATAATAGTGTTAAACATGATTTTTGAATGACTACCTCATCTCTGTACCCCACACATACAATTATCTGTAAGGTCCCTCAGTTGAGCAGAGAATTTCAAACACAGATTCAACCACAAAAACCAGGGAGGTTTACCAATGCCTCGCAAAGAAGGGCACCTATTCGTAGATGGGGAAAAAATTATTTAAAAAATATATTGAATATCCCTTTAAGCATGGTGAAGTTATTAATTACACTTTGGATGGTGTATCAATACACCCAGTCACTACAAAGACACAGACCTCCTTCTTAACTCAGTTGCTGGAGAGGAAGGAAACCACTCAGGTATTTCACCATGAGGCCAATGGTGACTTTAAAACAGTTACAGAATTTAATTGCTGTGATAGAAAACTGAGGATGGATCAACAACATTGCAGTTACTCCATTATACTAACCTAATTGACAAAGTGAAAAGATGAAAATCCAACGCAACACATCACAGAGTAGCACTCATCATATTTTCAAGCATGGTGGTGGCTTCATCATGTTATGGGTATGCTGGTCATCGGCATGGACTAGCGAGTTTTTTATGATAAAAATAAATGGAATAGAGGTAAGCACAGGCAAAATCCAAGAGGAAAACCTGGTTCAGTCTGCTTTCCAACAGACACTGGGAGACAAATTCACCTTTCAGCAGACAAAAACACAAGGACGAATATACACCGGAGTTACTTACCAAGACGGCATTGAACGTTCCTGAATGGCATAGTTACAGTATTGACTTAAATCGGCTTGAAAATCTATGGCAAGACTAGAAAACGGCTGTCTAACAATGATCAACAACTAACTTGACAGAGCTTGAAGAATTCTTTAAGAATAATGTGAAAATATTGTACAATACAGGTGTGCAAAGCTCTTAGAGACGTACCCAGAAAAAAAATCACAGCTTTAAACCGCTGCTAAAGGTGATTCTAACATGTATTGACTTAGGGAATTGAATACATATCTAATGAAATATATATTTTTGGACAAATGTTAGCATTTTCTTACACTTTGACAGAGTATTTTGTGTGGATCATTGACAAAAAATGACATTTCAATCCCACTTTGTAACAACAAAATATGGAGAATAGAAAGGGGTGTGAATACTTTATGAAGGCACTGTAATTCCAATGCAAGAACCCAAATGACGCCCCCGGGTATAGCTACATATCGTTATGCTTCAAAGAAATAGATACATTATGTTCTGGTTTTGCTGGTAGCCTATTTGTTTTCCTGGTTGTGAATGGAACTGTATGTATTGAAAAGTGTATTTTGTCATATCACAACATGTTGCTGAACTCATGAGCAGCATGATTTTCCATGAATGAAGCGGGCCTATAGGCCTATTCATATGGCAAGATAGCATGGCTGCATCTCACTGTAGTAGGCTGTAGGCTAAGTTTTGGATCTTCATTTACCTTTTGTTTATTGCATTTGTTTACTGTTAATGTAACTAGCCTAAGTATAGATTGTGTCATGACTATCATCTTTAGATTTTGTTTACTTTGTATCGCTGTTTTGTTCTGTTTGCATTCATTCGTTCGTATTGGCAGTTGTGTCAGTATTCTAAGCCAAACTGCTACTCAGTATTTTTGTCTTGCATGAATAACTAGGCTACTACTTTCAGCATTTAGTTTGCTTTATTTGGTAAGACAGCTGTGTCTACGGCTGCATTCATTAGGCTGTTTGCAATAGGTGAATTACCCTCTCTACTATATATTTACCAAAAAAACATTACAAATCATGTTAAACACTATTATTACACACAGAGTGAGTCCATGCAACTTATTATGTGACTTGTTAAGCACATTTTTACTCCTGAACTTATTTAGGCTTGTCATAACAAAGGGGTTAAATACTTATTGACTCAAGACATTTTAGCTTAGAATTCTTTATTAATTTGGAAACATTTCAAAAAATATCATTCCACTTTGACATTATGGGGTATTGTGTGTAGTTGGCCAGTGACCAAAAAAATCTAAATGTAATCCATTTTAAATTCAGGCTGTAACAACAAAATGTGGAATAAGTCAAGAATACTTTCTGAAGGCACTGCATATTGAATTCTGCTTATATCACGCTATCCCAAAAGAAACATAAAAGTTCAAATTCAAGAAGTGACAGGTTGGCAAAAAATCTCTGCTGTGCTTTATCAGCACCACGGACAGCACCCTACAACCTAAAGCAAGATTTTCATAAAAACCAACCAGCGAGATTGTTTCTTACCTTTTCAGAAGATCCACATTTATGTGTCCTTAAAAGACTATAACTAATTACAAAAACACTATTCCTTGTGATTCGACAAACCGTGTTTACAGAAACGTTGTTGACTAACCTTCTACTCATCCACAATTGTTTGCAATAGAGAGAGAAAAACAGATCTGTTAGTTGGAAATCTGCAGAGACAAAAAAATAAACAGCATTCTATTTTTTTATAAAAAAATACCACTTAGTAATCAAATCAAAGTAACCAAATGTAACAGCTTTAGTAGGGAAGTATTTTCCCTTGACAGTTCATTAAGTAAACATAACTAAGTGACATGAAAATATGCAAGATATTCGGCTTATATTAATAGCATGATATCACCAGTGTACTTACATGTTTTGAAATGTTTGAACTTCTGGTGTCCACATTGTACCTGTCAGAAAAAGGAACAATACATCAGCACTTGGTGATGGGTTGAATCTACAAAAAAAATCCAAGTTACTTTAAAAAGGGGCAATCTGCAGTTTCTACAGCAATGTTTTGTCTTAAATGAATAATATGTAAGCATTTATTCTTGAAGAATATAACTTAGAAATGCCTCAGTTCTTATTTATAGTTAGCTCAACTGTTGTACCCCATCAGAACACAAAATATAAGGTTGTTTTACTCCAATGTTTGTAATAAAAGTAGATGTATACACTCAAACACTATTGCCTCAAAACTATTATTTTGATATCATGGATGGTCAGTCCTTGCATCCATATCTCTGTCTATGAATTTGAGAGCGATTCCATTTCTCCAGCCCCATTTTACCAAAATAGTTGTGGGGAAAATGCTTTATTGTTCCAACTGCTGATTGCACCTTTAATGCTCTTGCCTATCTGAACAAGTGTTGTTTCTGTGTTTTTTTTAAAGATCCTATTTTGGATTTCTATTTCGTACATTTGATATTGAACTCTGCATTGTTGAGGAAGAGCTTGTATGTAAGCATTTAGCAGGATGGTTATACCTTTTGTATTCTGTGCATGTGACAAATAACATTTGATTTGAGATCATTTGATATGTTCCTTAGGGAACGCATGTGCCATGATACGGTGTCTATATTAGGACAGTGATAAACTACCCTGAAACAAAGACTACATTCACTGTCTCTCTGAATCCATCTGTCTCTCACCCTTCTTTCAAAGTCCCAAGGATTTGGCGTCACTGTCACTCAGCCTTATCAGGAGCTAATGTCAGTGTCAATAAGAGTTACTTTCAGTCTCATCAGGAATTATGGTTTGTCTAAGTGACACTGACACCAACTCCTTCTGACTCGGAGACTGTCCTTATATGGACACTGTAATAGTAGCCTAAATTGTTATTCATTTCATTTAAATAAAATCAGAAACAAACACCCTTGCTTTTCATGAACTAACCCTCACACGTGTCTTTTCTTACTAGCATTGACTTCGCTGATTGTTTCCCATTAAAGTAGCTATATACTGACTTTGACCGTGTGGTTGTCTCACCTATTGTAGCCATCTTAAAATGAATGAACTAACTGTAAGTCAATTTGGATAAGAGTGTGTGCAAATGACAAAAATCTAAATGTAAACTTTAACACAAATCACCTGGTTTTTACTAGAAAACAACGTGCTCTCAGTTGTTAGGTTGACACAAAAATTATTATTGTCACGCCAATAGCTACCGTCATTTCCGGACTATTAAGCGCACCTGAATATAAGCCGCACCCACTGAATTTAAAAAAATATATTGTTTTGAACATAAATAAGCCGCACATGTCTATAAGCCGCAGGTGCCTACCGGTACATTGAAACAAATTAACTTTACACAGGCTTTAACGAAACACGACTTGTAACAAAAATAAATAGGCTTTAAAGAAACACGGCTTCTAACAAAAATGTAAAATTAGCAGTAATTAGCAGTAAGCTTTAGTTGTTGTTTGCACTGAGTCAATTCCTCACGCTGCTGTTTCCAACGTCTTATCATCGACTCATTAAGACCAAGCTCCCGTGCAGCAGCTCTATTTCCTTTTCCAACAGCCAGATCAAACGCCTTCAACTTGAAAGCTGCATCATATGCATTTCTCCGTGTCTTTGCCATGATGGATTGACAAAATGACTACTGTAATCAGAATGCTGGGAAGTTTGAGAGCGCTCGATTTAATCTAAACAGTAAACAAAAACGTTGTTTGACCTTAACCCGTTCGGCAATTTCATTGGTCTAATGAAAGCTTCATGCCGCCAAAAAACTGAGCACGTCACAGAATGTGTTTATTTGAAGAAAAAAGATTTGAAAGCGGGAAAAATCCATATATTAGCCGCGTCATTGTTTAAGCCGCGAGGTTCAAAGCCTGGGAAAAATGTTGTGGCTTATAGTCCGGAATTTACGGTACTTGTTTCAGTACATCTGGAATTAACCCAAAACTATTTATCAAGCATTGATTAAGTAATAACTTGTTACCATATATAATATGTACCTTTATAACTTTATGCCCCTCTCCCCACAGGTGTGATTACTACCTCTGAGGGTTTAGAGCTTGAGGTAGTCACCTCTGCAGGCTAAAGTTAAATCTAGACTTGGTTTCCTCTATTGTAATTGCTCCTCTTTCAACCCACCTGATTCAGATGACCATCCTACCTATGCTGGATTACGGAGACGTAATTTATAGATCGGCAGGTAAGGGTGCTCTCGAGCGGCTAGATGTTCTTTACCATTCGGCCATCAGATTTGCCACCAATGCTCCTTATAGGACACATCACTGCACTCTATACTCCTCTGTAAACTGGTCATCTCTGTATACCCGTCACAAGACCCACTGGTTAATGCTTATTTATAAAACCCTCTTAGGCCTCACTCCCCCCATCTGAGATATCTACTGCAGCCCTCATCCTCCACATACAACACCCGTTCTGCCAGTCACATTCTATTAAAGGTCCCAAAAGCACGCACATCCCTGGGTCGCTCCTCTTTTCAGTTCGCTGCAGCTAGAGACTGGAACGAGCTGCAACAAACACTCAAATTGGACAGTTTTATCTCAATCTCTTCATTCAAAGACTTAATCATGGACACTCTTACTGACAGTTGTGGCTGCTTTGCATGATGTATTGTTGTCTCTACCTTCTTGCCCTTTGTGCTGTTGTCTATGCCCAATAATGTTTGTACCATGTTTTGTGCCGCTACCATGTTGTGCTGCTGCCATATTGTGTTCCTGCCATGTTGTGCTGCTGCCATGCTGTGTTGTCATCTTAGGTCTTGCTTTATGTAGTGTTGTGGTGTCTCTTGTCGTGATGTGTGTTTTGTCCTATATTTAGTATTTTTAATCCCAGTCCCCACAGGAGGCCTTTTGTATTTTTGGTAGGACGTCATTGTAAATAAGAATTTGTTCTTAACTGAGCTGCCTAGTTAAATATAGGTTAAATAAAAATAAATCTAAAATTAAAGTAAACACCTGGTAAAATCATGACTGTACGTTAAACCATAAACATACATTAATGTACTTCCTCATATAGTACAGGTAGCCTAAACTCAATTGTAATCAAATCCTGACTTTACAGCTGTGCGTGAAGATGAAACAATACATTACCCACAGAGGACAGGTAAACATCATGTTTAATAAATTAATAAGCAGCGTGTGGGTAGATACGAAGGAAGAGTCAAGAATGACAAAGACAAATGGATGTCAGATCGAATGGTAATGAATTCCAAAATAGGACCGACTGTATGAATTGAAGACCCAATCACCCCCCTCCCACCCACCAGGGGGGAAAAACGTGGCACTTTTTACCTCAAGGCTACCTCGTCATCCTCACGGTGCTCTCTTAAGTGCCAACATAATGAGTTCTTATAAAAAGCCTTTTGTTTGACAAAGGAAATCCACTTGCTGCTAAAGTGATTTACACAAATTACTGCACATTACACAAGAATATAATGCCTTTTTCTTCTCTGTCTGGAATCTCTCTTCCTCTCTCTCTCCCTTTGCACCCACTCGTTTCTGAAGTCAAACAGTGGAGGACGATGCACTGCCTCGTGCTAAAGAGAAACAGCAACCTTGCCATCATCTGGGTCCTTTGAATAGATTATGAAGGAGATTTTCAATAGGGTCGAGGGGTCAAGTGCTTGACTTGACTAATTAACAAGATGAGCTCCTCCAGGACTCCACGGTATAGTCAAAAGGAAATACTATAGACATTTTAAAGATAGTTAAGTTGGATAGTTGACAGGCAGTTGGATAGTTGACTTTATTGAAGATGTACACAGCGTTGGTAAGTAGCCCGTTACCTGGACGTTCCAAGACATACATCCGTATTGAATTTGTTTCCCAGGAGAAATACAGTTGCAAGAAAAAGTATGTGAACCCTTTTTAAATTACCTGGATTTCTGCATATATTTTTATCTGATCTTCGTCTAAGTCACAATAATAGATAAATACAGTGTGTTTAAACTAATAACACACAAGTTATTGTATTTTTCTTGTCTATATTGAATACATCATTTAAACATTCACAGTGTAGGTTGGAAAAAGTATGTGAACCCCTAGGCTAATGACTTCACTAAAAAGCTAATTGTAGTCAATGAGGTTAAAAAGAATCCTAGAGTGTCAGCTAAAGACTTACAGAAATCTCTGGAGACGAGTCTACAATACGTAAAACACTAAACAAGAATGGTGTTCATGAGAGTACACCATGGAAGAAGCCACTGCTGTCCAAAAAAACCATTGCTGCACGTCTAAAGTTTGCAAAAGAGCACCTGGATGTTCCACAGCGCTACTGGCAAAATATTCTGTGGACAGATGAAACTAAAGTTGTGTTGTTTGGAAGGAACACACAACGCTATGTGTGGAGAAAAAAAGGCACAGCACACCAACATAAAAACCTCATCCCAACTGTAAAGTATGGTGGAGGGAGCATCATGGTCCTGTGTCTCCCTAACCTGCCGCCACTCCCCCAATGCTCCGTCCGTCCGTCCGTGTGTGTGTGTGGGAGGCAGAGCAGATCTCCACCAGCTGCAACCTGTTCCATAATCAAGACCTCGACAAATACTCAGCCCTGCCACTTCCACGCTGCCAGATCGTAACCTCTGCTCAGTCAGTCTGCATTTTTTTTCTCTCTTGCCTGATGCTGTTTTCCTCTCCGCTACGGTTCTGCCCGCTCTGACTCTGGTCCCTGTCTCCTGTCCCATGTCTTGTCATCCTGCTACTCTGTCCTGGACCCCCCACTCCACTGCATCTTTGGATTCCTCTCCGGTCCTGCTTACCCTGTCCCAACTCCCCTCGCTCCAGTCTCAGCCTCCATACCTAGCTTCCTGCAACCTGCCCGAGCTTCCCCTGGCCTGCACCCCATCTTCCCCCTGTGTTTCAATAAATACCTTGGTTACCTCATCCCAGGCTCCTCGTCTGAGTCTGCTCTTGGGTTCACCTGTTCCGCTCCATGTGACACTGCTTTGCTGCCTCAGGGCCTGGACAGCTTTCTGTCATCGACGGAAAAATGAATTCTCAAGTTTATCAAGACATTTTGCAGGAGAATGTAAGGCTATCTGTCCGCCAAATGAAGCACAACAGAAGTTAGGAGATTCAACAGGACAACAACCCAAAAGACAGAAGTAAATCAATAACAGAATGGCTTCAACAGAAGAAAATACGCCTTCTGGAGTGGCCCAGTCAGTCCTGACCTCAACCTGATTGAGATGCTGTGGCATGACCTCGAGAGTGGTTCACACCAGACATCCCAAGAATATTGTGGAACTGAAACCGTTTTGTAAAGAGGAATGGTCCGAAATTCCTCTTGACCGTTGTGTAGGTCTGATCCGAAACTACAGAAAACATTTGGTTGAGGTTATTGCTGCCAAAGGAGGGTCAATCTGTTATGAAATCCAAGGGTTCACATACTTTTCCAACCTGCACTATGAATGTTTACACGGTGTGTTCAATAGATATGAAAAATTATAATTGTTTAATTGTTGGTGTATTATTAGTTTAAGCAGACTGTGTTTGTCTATTGTTGTGACTTAGATGAAGATCAGATCAAATGTTATGACCAATTTATGCAGAAATCCAGGTAATTCTAAAGGGTTCACATACTTCCCACTGTAGCTGCTGTGTAGAACCTGAGTGACTGACAAGGCCCTTGCATGGGATTCAGGTACAGAGAGCCAATTGTAGTGCTAGTACGTTATTGCGAAGCCATACGGACCCACTAGATCCAGGGAGAATATCAGAACTTCGCTACACATGCAATAACATCTGCTAAACACGTGTATGCGACAAATACAATTAGATTTTGATTTGATATAGGTAATGTAAGATGGTGAGAAAGATTGAGCTGTCAAAATGAGTCTTTCGAAATGACATTGTCAAATGCAAACTGAGAAAGATGTATTAAGGCTACAATGAATGCCTTCACTCTTAAAAAAAATATAAGGGTTCTTCTGCTGTCCCTGTAGGAGAACCCTTTAGGTTGTAGGTAGTTTTAACAGTCTGGCTTGGCCCTACGAGAATGTAAGATACCTTCTAAAAGGAATTTATCACACTTTATGAACCTTCCGTTTATAACATCTTCAAAGAAAAATGTTCAAGTTCTTCTTACATAATGTTTGTATTTTGAATACATTGAAACTATTCCTCCAACTCTTGTCTTTTCCTCTCTTTTCTTTCTACTTATCCTCTGTTATTATTTCTCCTCTCCTTTCCAGCTCTGTGATGGACAGGTGAGGGTTCTGCATGGCCAGGAGAGAGGCCGCAGCACTAGAGCACCATGACAGAACTGACAAAGGTGTGACAGACAGACAGACAGCCTAGCTCACTGCTCCAGCATCTGGAAAACTCTGATTTGGAAATCTAGGACAAAACTAAGAAATGCAATAAACACTTAGGAAAGAGCTTTAAAAAAAGCTGCTCAGTTGTTCAAGCTTCACATGCAGACGAGTTCATTTGTAAATGAGGATCCAACATAGGCACAGGCCTTCATTTCCACCAATTCATCACAAATGAAGTGGTGTCTTTTCAGAAGAAGCTGTGCCTTCAGTTCTTTCATTAACAGCCTCTCTTTGTTTTGGCATAAATCTGCTTCCATATGATTTCACCGTGTTTCAGAGCAGCAGAGGAAAATAAGAGTTTTTAGTGATAAAACTGAAAGCTAGGGGCTAATGTGTATCGTGATGAAAAGTAGAGAGGCTCTCCTGAAGACTGAGAAAGCTATAGCAACCACGTTATCAGAATCTAGCGAAGTGGCAGAAAGCAGAACTCCCCGCTCTCAAACACTAAGCCTCCTAAAGTATCTCTAAACTCCAGAACCTTTCTTACTTCTATTAGCCTACCTGCCTCCCTACTCTCCCTCTACAATGAGTCTTCCATTTCTGTTTTTCCTCAATCCCTCACTTTCAATTGGAATTCCCCCTCACTCACTCAGTACAAATCCCATCTCTGGCGATGTAAAATTGAGTGCTGAGCCAGGCCTGGGTGGTATCAAATGAAATTACAGCACAGTAGGATAAGCCTGGAAGCGCTGAGCAAAATTAGATTTAGCAGTGCGAGGAGTGATAAACCCGACCCAAAAATCGGATAGCCTCATTTACATGGCAGGCGACAGAGGACCTCAGGGCAGCTCTTTGTAATCGAGACAAAGGACCGGCATTAAACACATTGTGATATCCTGGAAGGTGGGGCGTGAATTAACACAAATTACCACGTTGATACAAATCGAATCCTAACGAGAAGGAAACATTATTGTAGAATTTCCAAAAACCTTAATTACAGTCAAGGATCAACGCACAGGCTTACCTGGGCTGATAGGGAATCCATAAATAATTGATAGCGGCCAGGGGCCAGTGGTAGGGTTTGCTCTGTGCCTGCTTAATTACATTACAGGTAGCCTAGCGGTTAGGGAGGCGAGCCGGAGGGTTACCAGTTCCAATCCCGGGTCTGATGGGAAAAATCTGTGGGGAAGTGAGCTGGCGAACCAGAGATGCTATTGCCTGCCGTTGTGCCCCTTGAGCAAGGCACTTAACCCCCCACAACAACGTCTCCATGGGAGCCCAGTGTGGCAGGCCCCCATCTCCAACCTGTATGTGTGTCTTTCAGAGGGGTTGGGATAGAGCAGAAGTCACATTTCGGTTTGGCCTTTATAAGCTACTGTATCTACTATAACAGCACAAAAACTACAGGTTCAAAAACAAACTATAACACCCTTCCAAGGACAGTGTTACTTCCAACTCTCTCTCAGCAAGGTGTAAAATAATCACACCAACATCACTCTGACTTGACCTTCTTAAAAACTCCAGCAGAACCCAAGTTCTTTAATGTTCTGTCTTGTTTTCCATCCTCTGCTGCTTGTTCTTCAGACAGTCATGTTAGCCTATTCCTTATTATCTAAATGGAAGAAAATGTGAACTCTCCTTCACGTTTGACAATTCATTAGATCTAGGAGAAACGAATGACGTGCATTTACTTCTTTGTGCTCACGACTTGACGAGTAGTCAAGTTCTCTTTAGAAAAGAACTCAGCTACTTCTCAGAAGGCAAGCTAATTGACCTGAGGATAGGATCCTCATAATTGAGGAAAAGTACGGCAAATAAAGACCATTACCCAATGCCTACCTTTAAATATCTACAGGATACAACTGAGCATCATGCACAGTGTTTTATATCTCTTGTATATCTATCCCCTCTCTATCCCTATATTTAATCCCTATCTCTATCCCCTCTCTATCCCTATATTTAAGCCCCATCTCCATCCCTATCTCTAAGCCCTATCTTTAAACCCCATCCCTATCCTCATCTTTCAGCCCTATCTTTATCCCCAATCTCCATCCCCATTTTTAAGCCCCATCTCTATCCCCATCCCTATCGTGAAGCCCTATCTCTATGCCTATCGTGAAGCCCTATCTCTAGCCCTATCTCTAAGCCCTATCCTTAGACACTATCTTTATCCCTATCCCTTCCTATATCCCTATTTCTAAGACCTTACAGTGCCTCCATGGCACTTCCTACCTTCCCTATCTATTGTGATTCAGGATTCTAAAAATAATCTCTAGAGGGAAGGGGGTGGTTAAATTATTCATCCAGCCATAACAGGGGCTCTCCCTTTTATTGGAGCCACCTCTCGGGACCTCAAATCAGGGAGACGACAGCGGCAGCAATCCCCTGGGGCCTTGAAGATCCATATCTGGACAATCCTGGAAATGCAATAGGCACCCAGTTTATTTCCATATACCTCCTATGACCTCACTTACTTATGTCACAAGGATGACAGGTGTGATTCCGACAAACAAAAAGTGGATATCGATCAACGTTTCGTTACACAGGGTTGAGAATGGCTGTCAATAGCCTGTATAGCCTGTATAATCTGTATAATATGTATAGCCTGCATAATCTGTATAGCCTGTTTTAATCTGTATAGCCTGTATAGCCTGTATAACCTGTATAGCCTGTATAACATGTATAACCTGTATAGTCTGTATAACCTGTATAGTCTGTATAACCTGTATAGCCTGTTTAACCTGTATAGCCTGTTTAACCTGTATAGCCTGTATAACCTGTATAGCCTGTATAACCTGTATAGCCTGTATAACCTGTTTAATCTGTATAATCTGTTAAATCTGTATAGTCTGTATAGCCTGTATAACCTGTATAACCTGTGTAATCTCTATAACCTGTTTAATCTGTATAGTCTGTATAACCTGTATAGCCTGTTTTAATCTGTATAACCTGTATAACTTGTATAGCCTGTTTAATCTGAATAATCTGTATAGCCTGTATAATCTGTTTAATCTGTATAACCTGTTTAATCTGTATAGTCTGTATAGCCTGTATAGCCTGTATAACCTGTTTAATCTGTATAGTCTGTATAGCCTGTATAATCTGTATAATCTGTTTAATCTGTATAGCCTGTACAACCTGTATAGCCTGTATAATCTGTATAACCTGTATAGTCTGTATAACCTGTATAACCTGTATAGTCTGTATAACCTGTATAGTGTGTATAGTCTGTATAACCTGTTTAATCTGAATAATCTGTATAGCCTGTATAATCTGTTTAATCTGTATAACCTGTATAGCCTGTATAACCTGTTTAATCTGAATAATCTGTTTAATCTGTATAGCCTGTATAATCTGTTTAATCTGTATAACCTGTTTAATCTGTATAGTCTGTATAGCCTGTATAACCTGTTTAATCTGTATAGTCTGTATAGCCTGTATAATCTGTATAATCTGTTTAATCTGTATAGCCTGTATAGCCTGTATAGCCTGTACAACCTGTATAACCTGTATAGCCTGTATAATCTGTATAACCTGTATAGTCTGTATAACCTGTATAGTCTGTATAACCTGTATAGTCTGTATAGTCTGTATAACCTGTATAGTCTGTAGTCTGTATAACCTGTATAGTCTGTATAACCTGTATAGCCTGTATAACCTGTATAGTCTGTATAACCTGTATAACCTGTATAGTCTGTATAGTCTGTATAACCTGTATAGCCTGTATAACCTGTATAGCCTGTATAACCTGTATAGTCTGTATAACCTGTATAGTCTGTATAACCTGTATAGTCTGTATAGTCTGTATAACCTGTATAGTCTGTATAACCTGTATAGTCTGTATAACCTGTATAGTCTGTATAACCTGTATAGTCTGTATAGCCTGTTTAATCTGTATAGCCTGTTTAATCTGTATAGCCTGTTTAATCTGTATAGCCTGTTTAATCTGTATAGTCTGTATAATCTGTATAGCCTGTATAGTCTGTATAAACTGTATAGTCTGTATAGCCTATTTAATCTGTATAGTCTGTTTAATCTGTATAGTCTGTATAGTCTGTTTAATCTGTATAGTCTGTTTAATCTGTATATAGTCTGTTTAATCTTTATAGTCTGTATAATCTGTATAGCCTGTATAGCCTGTTTAATCTGTATAGTCTGTTTAATCGGTATAGTCTGTATAGCCTGTTTAATCTGTATAGTCTGTATAATCTGTATAGCCTGTATAGTCTGTATGACCTGTATAGTCTGTATAGCCTGTTTAATCTGTATAGTCTGTTTAATCTGTATAACCTGTTTAATCTGTATAGTCTGTATAATCTGTATAGTCTGTTTTAATCTGTATAGCCTGTATAACCTGTACACAGTCCAGGGTCTGCAATTATTAATCTTGCAGCATTTTGGGTCAAGTACCTTGCTCAAGGGCACCATGACAGATTTTTCACCTTGTCGGCTCAGGATTCGAAAGAACGACCTTTCGGTTACTGGCCCAATGCTGTAACAGCTATCATCATGCTATTCATCATCATGCTATTGATTGAGGAGCGCCATAAGGTCACGAACTGCGGCGCGATAATTGAGATTCTCCGCCGTGTCACCGAACATGCCGAGTCATTAGTCTCTGAGGTGCCATTTCCGCACGTCGATGACATTCCTCTACTGCATTGCCATAAACATCATTATAAATGCCGAATTTCCACCTAAGACTTACCCCACACCAGTGTATTGCCATGTTTCAAGTATGTACGGGATACACATGGTATACACCGTCCAATGAAATGCTTACTTGCAGGTTCCTTCTGGAGAACGCAACAACAATAAGAAATAATACAAGATAATGGCTCAGTAGAATAGAATAAACATTTAATCATCAGTATAATACAGGAAGGAACAACGTTTATGTTAATGTTGGCACCAAGTCAGAGCCAGTCCGTCGAGGCCATGGCCCAGTGAGACACCGTCGCCGGTCCATGGAGTTGGAAACAAGTCAAGTCTGAGCCATTTGGGTAAAACACCACCGTAAGCCTTAGGTGGAAACTCAGCATAACATTTTCTCTGGTGGTTAACTACCGTAATGAACCGATTCCTGCTTCACCGGGCAGTGAATGTGCACAGTAGAAGTAATGTGGTGACACATTTTCATAGCTTATGTAAGGCATTAAGCAGGCATTTATGTACTAGCCGTTAATGAGCCATCAATCCATCACATATTAGCAGACCACGTTAGTATACATTAGCTGATTAGGGGGGCACACTTAATGTGAGTAACAAGAATGTAAGCTTTCTGCCCATATAAGGCATGTCTATGTCCTGGAAAGTTGACTGTTAATTACGTCATTCTAGTCACATTAGCGCACGTTAGCAACAACCGTCCCGGGTGAAACATCACTCCTGTTCTTACAGAAGCTACAATAACACTTTCAGTGTCACTTTTGAGAATTTCAGCTGACAAAAATTAAATGGCACTTTAAAGTGGGATGTTTTAAGTGTAGAAGTTTGTAGATGTATTAAGTGTCACAGTTTGTAGATGTATTAAAAGTTTGTAGATGTATTAAGTGTAGAAGTTTAAAGACGTTTTAAGTGTGTAGAGTGAGGATCTTTTAAGTGTGAAGGACATCAGAGATGATCCAAGACGCAGTCAATAAAGAAAACGTGACAGCTAACAGTGTGTGTGTGCACACGATTGTGGGCTGTTACTGAATAATTCCCCTCTAATGATTCAGCATGGCTGTCCTAGGGGAGGGGGTTGGCCAAAACCTGAGCATGTGCCTGTAAGAGTGTATGGTATGGTGTGTGTGTTTGTGTGTGTGTGTGTGTGTGTACCTGTCTGTGCGTGTGCATTTTTTTTTACACAATTCACAGTTTCCCTTGCATATTACTTTCTCACTGTTCCCACCCAGTTAGGTAACAAACCAAATTCTCCCAATCCCCGACCAAAGATTAGCAACACTGCACACATGGATTTACACAGCCCATAGGGAGTCATTTGCTAGAGATTATGACTAACAAATCATGTGGCGAGCCCAAATGGACAGGAAATCCTAAAACTATGCGCATAATATCGAGTTTGTCATGTGTAATAATATATTATTATAACGGTGTGTGGTGTATATAGCATAGTGATGTGTGTGTATATATATGAGTGTTTGCGTCACTCTATTCCTGCACAGCTGGCTATACCGGTAGGGTTTAAATCAAAACAGGAATGCAGGGTGTATGACTTGTTGCCATTCAGATTCATGTTCTGTCATTTATTTTTAGCTGTTTTTCTGGGTTGACAGTTTCCAACTCTATTTAAAAGTTTGATCCCGTTCTGTTACGACTGTCTCAAACTAGTATCTGCCAAGATTTTACAAACATCTCTCCAACGCTATTCCTAAAAGCACATATTTTGTCAGCTCCTCATCTTACAACAAAGAGAATTTTTGCTTAATATCATGTTTGACTTTCCTCCTCCTTCTTGACAAGAAGAATGAAATACAACAACAACCGTTGACAAACGCCTTCCGACTACACTAGTATCCACCTACTGTTACATCTTTGCTTCTGCTTGTTTGACTAATGCTTCCTGTCTGCGTGGCAGATCTGGCTGTGGCGGTCGGTTGGTGTTTTGGCGGTGGTATTGATCGTGGTGTGTATGTGTGTAGCCTAATCAATGTGACAGATCTGAGCGGGTGGTTCTGCCCGAGCTACCGCCACCTGCCACATGCTGGGGCCTCTGCTCTTCCTCTCCTCCTCTGGCCCCCTGCTGGGGCCTCTGCTCTTGCTCTCCTCTCCTCCTCTGGCCCCCTGCAGAGGGCATCGATCCCCCCTTCTCTGGGGGAGGAGGGAAGTTGGAACAGTAACATCCCCCCAACAGCCTGCAACTCCCTCCACCCCTGGTTTCGACTGAGCTGCCATCGCAGCGGAAAGGAAGCTTGCTGTGGATTTGAAGCAAAGGGGAGTTCTAATGTTGTTGGGCTTAAAAGTATTTTTTGACTATCGGTCAAAGTAGTTTTTTTTTAAGTCAAAAATGTAATTATCCTGCAAAATGTTATTAATCTAAATGTTTGTGATGCTTATGATAATATAAAATTATGTTCATGATCATGTAAAATTATGTTTATGATCATGTAAAATTATGTTTGTGATAAATGATGTAAATGACTATTCAAATAAAGTGTGTTTTGCTACGGTGTGCCCAACTGAATATGACCCTGGTTTGATTGAATTGGGCCCTTAGTATTAATAAGTCAAGTGATTATTAAGTGAACCTTGCTAATGAAACCTGTTGAATCATTCTCTGGTGGACAGGAGGACAAAAGAGAATTAGGGAGGATAGTACAACAGACGGGAAGAGAGAGAGAGAGACAAGGTCTCCACTTACACATCAGAATTAGGGAGGATAGTACAACAGACGGGAAGAGAGAGAGAGAGACAAGGTCTCCACTTACACATCAGAATTAGGGAGGATAGTACAACAGACGGGAAGAGAGAGAGAGAGAGACAAGGTCTCCACTTACACATCAGAATTAGGGAGGATAGTACAACAGACGGGAAGAGAGAGAGAGAGAGACAAGGTCTCCACTTACACATCAGAATTAGGGAGGATAGTACAACAGACGGGAAGAGAGAGAGAGAGAGAGACAAGGTCTCCACTTACACATCAGAATTAGGGAGGATAGTACATCAGACGGGAAGAGAGAGAGAGAGACAAGGTCTCCACTTACACATCAAAATTAGGGAGGATAGTACAACAGACGGGAAGAGAGAGAGAGAGACAAGGTCTCCACTTACACATCAAAATTAGGGAGGATAGTACAACAGACGGGAAGAGAGAGAGAGAGACAAGGTCTCCACTTACACATCAAAATTAGGGAGGATAGTACAACAGACGGGAAGAGAGAGAGAGAGACAAGGTCTCCACTTACACATCAGAATTAGGGAGGATAGTACAACAGACGGGGAGAGAGAGAGAGAGACAAGGTCTCCACTTACACATCAGAATTAGGGAGGATAGTACAACAGACGGGAAGAGAGAGAGAGAGAGACAAGGTCTCCACTTACACATCAGAATTAGGGAGGATAGTACAACAGACGGGAAGAGAGAGAGAGAGACAAGGTCTCCACTTACACATCAGAATTAGGGAGGATAGTACAACAGACGGGAAGAGAGAGAGAGACACAAGGTCTCCACTTACACATCAGAATTAGGGAGGATAGTACAACAGACGGGAAGAGAGAGAGAGACACAAGGTCTCCACTTACACATCAGAATTAGGGAGGATAGTACAACAGACGGGAAGAGAGAGAGAGACAAGGTCTCCACTTACACATCAGAATTAGGGAGGATAGTACAACAGACGGGAAGAGAGAGAGAGAGAGACAAGGTCTCCACTTACACATCAAAATTAGGGAGGATAGTACAACAGACGGGAAGAGAGAGAGAGAGACAAGGTCTCCACTTACACATCAGAATTAGGGAGGATAGTACAACAGACGGGAAGAGAGAGAGAGAGACAAGGTCTCCACTTCACATCAGAATTAGGGAGGATAGTACAACAGACGGGAAGAGAGAGAGAGAGAGACAAGGTCTCCACTTACACATCAGAATTAGGGAGGATAGTACAACAGACGGGAAGAGAGAGAGAGAGACAAGGTCTCCACTTACACATCAGAATTAGGGAGGATAGTACAACAGACGGGAAGAGAGAGAGAGACACAAGGTCTCCACTTACACATCAGAATTAGGGAGGATAGTACAACAGACGGGAAGAGAGAGAGAGAGACAAGGTCTCCACTTACACATCAAAATTAGGGAGGATAGTACAACAGACGGGAAGAGAGAGAGAGAGAGACGAGGTCTCCACTTACACATCAAAGCGAAGATTCTGCTTCTCCTCGAAGAAGAAATCCAGGACAAACTTCCGAACAAAGTCCGGGTTCAGGGTGTTATCGATCACTTCTGTTCGGCCAAACTGCTCCGGAACGGGCAAAGGAGGAAGGAGAAGAAGGAGTGAGAAGGAGAGAGAAAGTGAGAAATTAGTCAATATTACAGGAGATGATATCATCAGTCACTTGATGGCTTGAAAACGGTTTTGATCTTCAAAATGACTACATAATAGTGCCTGAGGCTGGTCTAGCGGGTAAAGCCACCGCCTGCAGCACATATGCAACACCCTCAGGAGTGTTATTAATAGGGAGTGAATTCCACTCCCGTTTTAAATGACTGAATAGTTCTAGGCAACCTTTACTCTGTTTTCTTGCGACTGCCGACCTGCTCAAACCATAGCAATCAATCATTGCTTTGTCCCAATGTCCCATCGTGCTCTCTGTCAGCGGTGATGCGCTATTGATCCGTGTTCTGCCACAACACCTGTCAAACAACCCCGGCCAACCTGTCCCCCCAACACCCACAGTCGCAAATGTTCAAAGTCAATAACAGTCCATAGAATGCACTTATATCTGATGGACTGAAGAGCACCAGATTCTATCAAACATGAATCTTTTGTGTGTGGTTTCAGTCTTGCTTTGCGTGAGCCCATGGTTTCTCCTATAAGCTGTGGTAACAGTGTGATGGAGGAGGGAGATATTAGGGAAGGTACTTTGGAGGTTTGTGGTCGCAATTGCCAATAAATGTCATATCCTATTGTCATCGAGAACAGTCTGACAGCATTGTACATTGTCAGTGTTTACGTAGGACGAGGGTCTTGAACTTGCAGATCTCGAGCCACATATGGCCCTTTAACCAAAAATTCCCATATTTTCCAGAAATGGCGGTTGACGCAGCAGTTGTAGAGTAGAATGTACAGTGGAGAAAGAGAAGTGGTAAACAACATCCTGTGGCTGTATCTGGTATAATATATGATTTATACATTTAGCCAGCGGTGACCCGTCACCATCATGCAGAGCCCCACCTCTTTTGAGCCCCACCTGTTTAGCTTAAAAAATATATATATATATATATTTAAAAAATATATATAATTGGCCTGTTTTGCATGTTATTTTGCCATTCATTCGTGTTACATTTTGCAAGCAATGTAAAAAAAATAATCCTTGAGTTAATAACATGGTCTCTTTCTTGAGTAAGGCAGCTCCAAAATGCAGGTGTGTTACGAACCCCTTTGGCCCTGCAGTCTAGGGGGGATGGAAACGAGACTCGTAACATCTCATGCAAATCATAATAGTGAAAAGTAACAGTGAGAACTAAAAGAAATCCACAGACAACTTAAACCTACCGTCAAACACTTCTGGTTTATTTTAAACACACAGTAATGGGGTGTGGGAAAAAGGGGCTGAGCTGGACCCAAGGAAATAAATAATAAATATCCAAACAAACCCCTAAGCTAGTCTAGCCTGCTTTAAGAACAGCTAGTTAACTAACCAAAAATATAGTGGGTGGTCCGCCCAGTTCTAACTAGGGTATTTAGACACTGTTTTCATGCGGGTAATGTAGGCCCATGGGCGACTTGGCTGGTTATCCCCTTTTCCCACCAAGGGAAAAGGAGCAGGTGTGTCTTCTGATTGGCGACTGATTAGGGAATGATGATTGCCACCTGTGAGTAGGGGAGGAGGAGTGAAAAGAAATACACACAGGATACCTGTATCCGTAACAAGGTGTTTCAGCTTAGCTCAGTGATATCTGTGATGGAGGGGCAGCCAGCGAAAATACAGAGCTTAGGTGTTAGTAATCTTCTCTAGTTGCTCTGTGATTGGCTCAGTGTTCTGTCACTCATAGGGACACTACGTCACCTCAGAATCTACAAGGAAAGCTAGGCAGTTCAAGCCCCTTGGGTGCTGCCGTAGATTTACATTAGAAGTGCTCGTCCAAGAAGGCATTGGCCACAGATAAAATGACGTCAAATCACGTTATATCTACCATAGCTTTGATTGGACTGATCGTGTCAACATCATACTTTCACAATCTTAGCTAGAAAGCTAGCTAGCTAGACAAGCAGTCATCATGAATAATGTCAACAATCTACTGGCAAATAATTTTCAATCCTTGTCAAATGAAGAGAAATGATAAATAAAACGTATCGGTGCTCATCGGCCATCGAACATTACATAGAAACTTGGAAATCGCAAATTCACTATTTTGCTTCCCCTGCCTGTAATTCGGTGGAGAGGGTGTGTGGTCTAAGTCTGGGTTTAAGGATTTAAAACATCTGTCTGAAAAGGTCTCTTTTCCAAGCTTAAAAAGATAAACATTCACATGCAACACAATGGTTGAATACATGGCCATGCTGTCAATCCAGCATGACTTCTGCCGTGTTCAAAACAACTGGTAACTCGGAATTGGGAAATCTCGGACTTCCGATTTTAATGCGTTCAAGACAACTGGGAACTCAGAGGAAAAACGAGCTCCGACTGGGAAAACCAGCTTTGAACGCATATCCAACACGGAATTCCAAGTCGGGAATTCAGGCCTCTTTCTAGACCTTCGACTTTCCGACCTGAAGATCACTGACATCATGATTTAACCTCGTTTTTTTCCAGAGTTCCCAGTTGTCTTGAAAGCACCATAAATCCAGAGAATGCCGGACTTTGATGAAAGTTAGATGACAAAGTTTGCCCATAAGGACTGCCGTGCCACCTTCCTGTTCAAGTGAGCACAGCATAACAACAGTGAGTCCAAAAATATGTCTTGTACGCTGCTGCATAAATAATATGCCAAGGATATGTGTACTATAGCTAAGAAAGTAATACTAAGTGTCTGTTATGTAGTAAGCTGTTAGTAGCCCATGTGTCTCACCCTAATAATTTGGTCCCTCTCCACCTCAGAACTTAGCCTAAAGTGCAGAACAAATATGAAATACATCTTTTTTAGCTCGCTCATTAATGTCTTAATCAAAATTACGGCTTGCCTCTTATCCTCTCATCGTTCCCTTAGGCCATAGTTTGTAGCCTACATCTCAATTGTTATATTGCTTATATAGGTCTCTCATTAGTATCTTATTCATCATTTTAGGCAATGTTGGAATGATGCAATTCATTGTTTTTCTTTGTGTATTATAATTAGCGCATATGCTTTTCTCCACTATGAGGGGATACTACAGTATGTAATGTTTTTGGGTCTGTAACCACGTTTGCCAGTGACAGTCTCTTCCCATTCAAATGTTTTTTCAACAAAAGTTCAGTAATAGAACCATGTAATTCCAGTTGATGTTGCGAGGGGTTGTTTTGTTTGGGCAATACGCTGTCTGAGCTTTGTTATATTGTCTAGAAAAGTGGATCCTCGTGATTGTATTTTCCTTCCTTTTTAGACCACAAAGGCCTAATAAAATACTTCAAAATGGTAGACTAACAGTGTCTCGCTCTCTCTCCATGTGATGACTTAAAGAGTAAAGTTAAATTCAGCAATATGTTGAGTTATCTGAACTAACATCTATCTGAATTTCTGTCGTGTCCATTTTGAAAGTGCTGAATGAAGGCCTACCTCATCACAGCTCGTTTGCTTGCACTTGCTTATACTTACATGCTGACCACACAGCTTGCGAGCGTTGCTAAATAAATGTACACATACGTTATTCAATCATTGCATCCAAACTGCTCGCAAGCATCTGCATAGCCAGGCGCTAAAATAGAACTTGGTTCTATTTGTGACGCTTGGTGCACTGCACATCCCGCCTCTCCCATCTCCTGATTGGTTTTAGGAGCATATACCCACATGGGTGATTGAAAGATGAACTGAGGTCACACTCCAGTCCAGTTGGTGGTGGTAATGCACCTTAAGATTGGTTGCCAAATGCCATATAAAATCCAAAGATGAAGAAGAAGCCTGAAGAAGGAGATATTACTAGAAACTAACTCGGTTTACCCTTTTATCTGTGGATTAATTGTCAGAGTAGGAGATCTTGTGCATTTCAGGTAAAAGAACAACCCAATATTTACATCCCAGGACAAATTAACTAGCATCAGCAAGCTAGATAGATAAATTGCCATGAATGTTTCATGCTTTTCGACCTGTCACCAAATGAATGTAGTTGGTTCAGAGTTTGTTTTGATATTTCAACCTGCGTGTCTTTATCGTGTCTGGTGTGGGGGTACAAAATCAGCATGCACGCGATGGCACACAAGGACATGTGTGCATGATATAAGAACAAACATTTTGAATTTACTGAACATGAAAGTAATGTTTGTGTATGGTTCAAAGGTCAAAACTCATGTCGGCATTCGTTATTATTGAAAGAGAATGCAGTTCATATCGAGTTGAAACCATATTTATTTAAGCATGTCCGCCATGCCAGCCATGGTTTTTAAAAAGGCAGTAAATGAGGCTGAATGAACTGTTTCGCTGCCAGAGTAGGCACCGCTGATAGCCAGGTGTAGTGGTGGTAAGGATTCACACATGGTGCTGAAAGGAAAGCGTCGCTGTCGGGGACAGCTTTATGTAGGCCCAAACAGTTTGTGGGGACCATTTATCACCATTATAGTGCAATTAATGTATTGTTTAGTGTTGTGTAGTAGCTTTGCTGGCATGCATTTTTAAAAAGTGTTCTTTGTACCACCAAGATTTACAAGCTAAAAATCGCCATTGCATTTAGCCAGCCTCATTTTCCCTTCTCTCTCCAAATAATGACTCCCAAGTCTCCCAACAGATGTTTGGGACCGCTGGCTATCCCATTCTGAAACAACACAGCTGCTTTAAGAAGTGCAGCAGCAGGTATCTGGCATTGATGGAAACTTGTAAGATTCAATCCTTGGAGCGCTCAAACTATGATGACAGGTGTCAAAATACAATGTACTCAAAAGTGTCATCCATAAAAGACAGATCTACAGATTCATTCATTTCATATCTTGGAGGAATGAAAGAACAGCAAAGTCCATAGATGTATTAGACGACTCTTCCTGTCACCCTGTTCTGTGCTTGTGTGTGTCTGTCGAGCGTAGTGGATGACTTGACAGGTGCTGAGGGATGGGTTGGCGGGATGAGCGTCGGGAGGTGTCGAGGGGTTTGGGACGGAGGGTGGTGGTGGTGAAGAGGAGGCAGGGGAGGCAGATGTGTCAGAGAGGGGGGCTCTTGACTTGCAATTGCATCACTCTCGTTTGATCCCTCGCTGCTTATTAAGGCAGCTGATACTCATAAGGCCCTGCAGTGTGTGTGTGTGTGTGTGTGTGTGTGTGTTATAAATTAACAACTGCCTGGGTCCTTTGGTTCGAGCTTAGAGAAGTGTTTCTATGTCTCCATGCAGACAGATAGCAGAAATAACATGGAGTCAGATCAGCCTAAGGCAGGCCTGGGCAACTCCAGTCCTCGGGTGCCTGATTGGTGTCACACTTTCCCCCCAGCTAACACACCTGACTCCAATAATCAACTAATCATGATCGTCAGTTAAAAATGCAATTAGTTTAAATCACAAGTGTTTGCTAGGGATGGGGGAAACGTGTGATAGGACTGTAATTGCCTAGGCCTGGCCTAAGGACTAGTAGTGTTCTTTAAGGCAGAGGTTCCCAAACTCCTGCCCTGCCACCTCTATTTCTATGGATACAAGCACTATTCATGACACACACTGTTCATACCCCTCTGGTTGGCGGAGACAACGTTTTGCATGTTTAAAGCGTATTTGCTGTAATTCTACACATTTTGTCATGGGGTGCAGAGAAAATGTTGCTGTTTTAATGCTAATTTAATTGCAATTATATACATTTTCCCATGTCTGTGTATTCATGTGATATTTGAGTGACTCAAACTTCCTGTGTGTCAAACTCAAAGCTAGGCTAAAAACCTAGCTAAAAATCATTAGCTGACATGGGCTAGTTGATCTGGACATTTCATACAAGTTATAAATGACTTTTTAAGGTCTGCAATGACTGACATGACAAGAGGAAAACTGATGATGCACTACTCAATTTCAAAATTGCACCTTCTGTATTCTACTATGACAACTTTCAAGAGTAAGTTGAAAGCCAGACTAAGTTCTTTATTACAAATAAAAAAATAAAAAGTTATAAAATAGAGAAAGAGAGGGAGAAAGAGAAGCTCATCCAGACAGCGAATCCCTCAAGGATCCAAAATAAGACATGTGGCCGCCGAATGTCGCGCCGCCTGCCGTGAGTCGGGAATCGAGAGCCATCATTGTTATTCTGTAAGAACTCGGTAGAAAGTAGGTTAGCATCGTTAGCGTCACTGTGACTTCCCACAGAGTGTGGCTCTGCATGCAGTCAGGTGCTTTGGAGTCAGCCTAATGAATCCTCTTTAGCTTTAGCTCAAAGAGAGACGAGAGAGAGGAGGAGGAAAGGCTGCCTGCCGCACACACACTTCAATGAGGAATAAGTAGCAATGTCGTTCTGGTCCAAAAACTTGATCCTGCGTTTTTTTGGATTGTTTTGGACTGTTTCATTATTTGAGAACTGAATCCGTTATAAAATGTATGCACGCATGACTATGTCGCTTTGGATAAAATCATCTGCTAAAAGGCATATTATATCATTAAAGAAAACTTCATTTTGTCTCGGTTTCTCACTTGCTTTGGATTCTAGTCAACTTGGCTCTGCAGAGCTGCTGGTGAAACTAATACTGATACTTGTTTCATATCGTTAGACAAACAAAACATCTCTGCTACTAACCTAACTGCATCAAAACAAGCTCTGAGCCAAGTTCCACAATTCTACACATCCTCCCAATACATATCTATACTACCGTACCAGGGTTGTGTTCATTTTGCATTAAACAGAAGAAAACAGACTAAAACAAGGAAGGATTAACCTAGACTTGTCCAATAAGAAATTCTCATCTTAGTTTTGTGTTGCATAGTGCTGAGCAATTAGTGCTTTTTGAGGTAGGTTTGATTTTGATGGTTTTTTTTTACATTAAATGCACTATTACAACATTTTGCCCCAATGTGGCACTAATGCAAAACAAACAACGTGCGTAGCAACAGATTGACAAAAAATATAATAGCACATTATTGGATGTCTCATGGAAGCCTTTAGCCTATCATATTTTCTTCACACAAAGTCACCATAAATTCAAAGCACACGCATAATTGATCCTGCCAGACTGCACATGAGACCCGAATGCAGTTTAGAGTTCTCATCAGAACTGAAAATTTGATCCCGGTCCGACCCAAACCCGGTGACCTGAAGACTGAGCCCAGGCCTGGTCCGACATCACAGAAATGAAATGAGCCCGAACTGGAAAAAAAGCCAGATTTCAAGAAAACAGTTAGCTATATTGATTTAATCTAGTGAGGAGAACAACAAGGTGAAGGCGAGCAGCAGCGGGGTAAGGAGACGAGGAAACAGCCATTGGTCCTAGAAAAAGCGCAGGGTAAACTCACCTTAGTTATGAGCAACTGAATGATGAAAATATTGAAATAAAGTAGGCTAAGGCAATTGAAGGCATGTATCAAATTCTTGCTTATACTGAAAATCCCAAAGTCATGTCCAACCGTAATACTAATTTTGGGCTCCCGAGTGGCGCAGTGGTCTAAGGCACTGCTTCTCAGTACTAGAGGCGTCACTACAGAACCTGGTTCGATTCCAGGCTGTATCACAACCGGCCATGATTGAGAGTCCCATAGGGTGGCGCACAATTGCCCCAGCGTTGTCCGAGTTGGCCGGGGTAGACCGTCATTGTAAATAAGAATTTGTTCTTAGTCAAATAAATAAATAGCACCTTTTTGATTGGGAGAGTGCCATCACGCTGCTCTGAGAAGCGTGGGGGATTTGTCCAGATAAATCAATCAATGTCAGGTTTTTGTGTTCACCGACTCTCCTTTTGGATATTTGGTAACAATTAGGCTGGGGGAAATGTTATCAACGATGAGGTGAGTGCTAATGATCACCTTTATTCATATATTAGCTGATCAGTACATTTGCTAGCATGTTATACAATGCCTGTCCTAATCCTGCCCAAAATGCTGTGGATTATCTAATAATCAATCAATGTGATTTTGTTCCACTGAATCTGTCTGTACATTTAGTTAGTTGATCTCTGGCTGGACAACAGGAAGTTGTAGCTCACCGAGGCTATTTTCCTATCGTCCCAATCTCTCCGAAACCAAATTCGAGCTCCTCACATGAAAATTCCTAACTTTATTCTGTAACCCACAGGTTGCATTATCAAAGGATGTCTCGCCTATGCATGTCAAAATACCGCTATAACATGTCCCCCGCTTCGATTGAGAGCTTCGGTAGAGAATGTGTGATAAATAAACAGCATGAGAGTACATGTTTTCTTTTAAACAGTTGGTCCCTGTTAAGATGACTTGATATTTAATAACATTTCTCTCTTCATGTCTCCGTTATTCATGAGCTGACCTGTTATCTGTATAATCATCCATTTGATTTAGCCAAATAGGAGATATTCTGTCATTCTTTGGAGTTTATCTAGCAAGGTTAGCTACTTTGGTAATTTGACTTTTGGAATTAGTGGAATTAAAATAATTTTGTGGAATTAAAATAATTTAACCGACATCCAGTCAATTAGGCGTTTAAAAAAAGAAAAATAACCGCGATTAGGGTTAATCCTCAGTACTAGTGTAGCAAAACTTTTTTTTAAAGTTGCCTGCTCATGAGCACGACCCAGGGTGGTGAGCCCCATATTTCTTACTGGTGAGAGAGCCTGCCAAACAGCATCCATAGCGGAGGCCAAAGAATGCATCTTTTACACAGTGATTAAACTGCACCGCAGCACGGCCTGAGGGAGGTTGGGCAGCAGACTGGGAAATGGAAGCATATGGGCAAGTCCAGGCTCGGCTCCAACCTGGCAACGGAAGCAGAAACGAGCTGCTCTTCTCTTCATCCAGATTTATTATAAAAGAGTGCCGGAAAATAGACTGAGAGAAAAACTGAGGAGCTCATCGTGGCAGAGCGCGACTTTCATGGGAAATGAAAGGGGGGAAACTCGTTGAGAAGTTCACAGAGATGTAACTTTTTTGCTGGCCGTTTATTATATAAAGTGAAGAGAAAATATGGTTCTGAAGAGTAAATACCAAACTTTTATTGTTCAGACAGTGATGGCTGGTGACTTAAAAAGCTGAGGAGGATAATGGATGTAATATATTTTTGGAGAAAAAAAGCTAATGGGCTGACCCTTTTTCATGTTCTAAGTTATCCTTTACAAAACATTCTGAACACCAGCACAAGTCGTTTAATTAGCCTATGGCAAAACATTGTAAGTACTTGAATCCATGCACAACATACAAAATAGCCTACAATGTTGAGTCTGAAACTAAGCGCAGACCAGTCTATGCTGCATTTATTGAAAAAAAGGGAAGAAACTAAAAAGTTCACAGGGTAACTTTATTAAGATGGCAGCAGATTTACCAAAGTGTAAAGGAAAAAAAGTTCAGAAAAGTAAATACCAAACGTTTATCACTTTTTATCTTTCAAAAGATTTGAAGGGAGCATTAAATGATAGTCAGGAAAGATTGGTATGAAACGTCCTGGCTTAGTTTGTAAGCAAGGGAGTTTATCCCAACAAGATTGCTGTATTCCCCATTTGATACATCGCACAGCAATCTAGCATTTTGTTAAACTATCACTGTAAAGTATCCTGAACAGCACATCCATTCAGTTGACTGGTGTTTTACCTTTATTTAACTAGGCAATTCAGTTAAGAACAAATTCTTATTTTCAATGATCTTCAATGATGGCCAAGGAACAGTGGCCTTGTTCAGGGGCAGAACGACAGATTTTTACCTTGTCAGCTCGGGGATTCGATCTTGCAACCTTTTGGTTACTAGTCCAACGCTCTAACCACTGGGCTACCTGCCGCCCCATTGGCTCCTTACTAAAGCAACTATAGGTCAATGTTCCCCCAGTTTTTGGTGAAAAAAACATTTACTATATGGCTATTGAGGCATACGCCTTTATCCAAAGTGACTTACTCGTATTACAGACAGTGTGTGTGTCTGTGGATGTAGGTATTTCACTACCCAAGATACTGATTAAGGCTTGCTGGGCAGTGTCTACCTGTGTGGTTTCCTGTGGAAGGTAACCGCTGAGCACCTTTGATATTGCAACACAGAACTTAGACCAAGTTTCAAGTTTTGCCACGTGCACAAGTACAGTAAAAATCCTTTCCCAACAATGCAGTAATCAATATCAGTAGTACTAAACAATTAAGTAAAATAGAACCAAAACGCACAAAAAATAATAACAAGAAGAACAGGAGAAAGTAAGTAAGCTATATACAGGGTCAGTTCCAGGGTCAGTGCCAATACTATTTCCAATATGCAGGGATACTGGAGTGGTAGGGTTAGCAATGTATAGGGGTAAGGTGACTAGGCAACAGTGGTGGAAAAAGTACCCAATTGTCATACTTGAGTAAAAGTAAAGATACCTTAATAGAAAATGACTCAAGTAAAAGTGAAAAAGTCACCCAGTAAAATACTACTTGAGTAAAAGTCTAAAAGTATTGGTCTTAAATATACTAAAGTAAATATATATGCTACAATATACTTAAGTATCAAAAGTAAAAGCATAAATTATTTCAAATTACTTATATTAAGCTAACCCTCTTATCTAGATGGGTGAGGGCAGTGTAAAGTATAATTGAGATTGTGTCGTCTATGGATCTGTTGGATCGGTATGCAAATTAGAGTGGGTCTAGGGTATCTGGGATGATGGAGTTGATGTGTGCCATAACCAGCCTCTCAAAGCACTTCAGGATTACAGATGTGAGTGCTACAGGGCGGTAGTCATTGTGGCAGGTAGCCTTAGAGTCCTCGGGAACAGGAATGATTGTGGTCAGCTTGAGACATGTGAGGATTAGTGTTGTCATGATACAAGAATTTTGACTTTGATACCGATGCCCGGTTTAGTATCACTATACTCGATACCATCACGATACTCGATACCAAAACAAATCCACAACAAAATTGGCATATTAGCCAAAGTCACAGAATGACACTTGATCCAGACAGATAAACTCAGCAACTGCTCTGTTCAATCCTTGGGCCTCGTTTGAGTTCAATTTCATTTGAACATTTTAATGTAAACATGTTTTAGACAACAATGTAGGCTATGCCTTAATGAATAAATTATACAATCAATTTGACTTTGGTAAAAACAATCTAACTAAAAAACAATATAATGGTGAATCTATTGATAAACTGGGTAAATCAAGATGTAGCCTAGGTCTATTCACAACACAGGTGAATGGATATTATTCAGTAGGAGTGTGTGCATGCACTTGGTTATTGAGCTTGATTTAGCTGATATCATGGTGCTACAGATGATAAACAATTACTTCCATTAAGGACTTATTTTTATCGGCAACTGCTATAAGAACAGATTATTTTATTATACTGATCAACAACATTTGCATAGAAGAAGTGATCTCTTCTTTCATAAAAGTGTGCTCCATTTCTTTAAAAAAGTAATGACGTCATTCGCCGAGGCAGAACGTGACTGTGGAATCTGACTTTGTGACTATGGAACCAGACAGAAGGCGAGGGAGGCAAAAAAATGAATGAGTTTTTGGTGGCAAGGGAGACGAAGTGAATTCATTAATTTGATTGGGGAAGCAGCGAACCTTCACTGTGGGGACAAACTTCGGTGATGCATTTTCTAATGAAGCCAGTGATAGAGGTGGTTAGCTCGTCGATGCTATTGACAGAGTCCCGGAACAAATTCCAGTCAGCGCGAACAAAGCAGTCCTATAGCATAGCCTCCGATTCGGGTGTACCATTTCTCTATGGAGCGCATCATGGATACTTCCTCTTTAAGCTTCTGCATGTAGACAGGAAGCAAGAGTATAGAATCATGATCTGATTTGCTGAAGGGGAACAAGGGAGGGACTTGTATGCTTCCTTGTTGTCACGCCTGCTCCCGCTCTCCCTCTCTGGCGCTCGAGGGCACCAGGCTGCCCTTTATTACGCACACCTGTCACCATCATTACGCGCAGCTGCACAATATGACTTCCCTATTTCTGTCTGCTCCTCACTTTGTTCCCTGTGTCAGCTTTCATGTTGTTATTTTTCCCCTGCCCAGACGCTGTTCCTGTTCTGTTTCATGTCCGTTGTTCATTAACCTCTTACATCTAGACGTTCCGCTAGCAGAACACCTGCTCCAATATCCAATGATAGGCGTGGCGCGAATTACAAATTCCTCAAAAATCCAAAAACTTCCATTTTTCAAACATATGACTATTTTACACCATTTTAAAGACAAGACTCTCCTTTATCTAACCACACTGTCCGATTTCAAAAAGGCTTTACAGCGAAAGCAAAACATTAGATTATGTCAGCAGAGTACCCAGCCAGAAATAATCAGACACCCATTTTTCAAGCTAGCATATAATGTCACAAAAAACAAAACCACAGCTAAATGCAGCACTAACCTTTGATGATCTTCATCAGATGACACGCCTAGGACATTATGTTATACAATACATGCATGTTTTGCTCAATCAAGTTCATATTTATATAAAAAAACAGCTTTTTACATTAGCATGTGACGTTCAGAACTAGCATTCCCACCGAACACTTCCGGTGAATTTACTAAATTACTCACGATAAACGTTCACAAAAAACATAACAATTATTTTAAGAATTATAGATACAGAACTCCTCTATGCACTCGCTATGTCCGATTTTAAAATAGCTTTTCAGTGAAAGCACATTTTGCAATATTCTAAGTAGATAGCCCGGCATCACAGGGCTAGCCATTTAGACACCCACCAAGTTTAGCCCTCACCAAAGTCAGATTTACTATAAGAAAAATGTTATTACCTTTGCTGTTCTTCGTCAGAATGCACTCCCAGGACTTCTACTTCAATAACAAATGTTGGTTTGGTTCAAAATAATGCATAGTATTATCCAAATAGCGGCGTTTTGTTCTTGCGTTCAAGACACTATCCAAGGGTGACGAAGGGTTACGCGCCCGACGCGTTTCGTGACAAAAAAATTCTAAATATTCCATTACCGTACTTCGAAGCATGTCAACCGCTGTTTAAAATCAATTTTTATGCCATTTTTCTCGTAAAAAAGCGATAATATTCCGACCGGGAATCTGTGTTTTAGTTCAAAGAGAGAGAAAGTAAGAACATGAGGTCGCCCCGTGCACGCGCCTCAGTCTGATGGTCCCCTGATAGAGCACTTACCAAAGGCGCTAATGTTTTTCAGCCAGCGGCTGGAATTACATCATTCAGCTTTTTCCCGGGTTCTGAGAGCCTATGGGAGCCGTAGGAAGTGTCACGTTACAGCAAAGATCCTAAGTTTTCAATAAACAGAGCCAAGAAGCCCAAGGAATGGTCAGAGAGGGCACTTCCTGTACAGAATCTTCTCAGGTTTTTGCCTGCCATATGAGTTCTGTTATACTCACAGACACCATTCAAACAGTTTTAGAAACTTTAGGGTATTTTCTATCCAAAGCCAATAATTAAATGCATATTCTAGTTTCTGGGCAGGAGTAATAATCAGATTAAATCGGGTACGTTTTTTATCCGTTCGTGAAAATACTGCCCCCTAGCCATAACAGGTTAAATGTTCTCCCTGTACCTGCTTCTCATCTACCAGCGTCGATCCTACAGAATGCTGACACCCCTAAAAGAAGCATCAGGGAGTTTTGTTTTTTGATTTGGTTGGGGACGTCGGGTCCGGGTGCTGTCGCCGAGGGAACCGGGGGTGCCTCAGTTAGCTCGTCGGGCTTCCACTCCTTATCTGGCTCAAGAAGTCTTCTTGCCTCGGCCGGCTCGCCGGGCTCCCACGCCTCAGCCGGCTCGCAGGACTATGAACCTTCAGCCGGTTCGTCGGGCTCCTACGCCCCCGCCGGCTTGTCTGGCGCCCATGCCTCGGCTGGCCCGTCAGGCTCGCCCAGGTGGGACGCCGGGTGGCACCCCTAGAGGGGGCGGTACTGTCACACCTGTTCCCTCTCTCCCTCTCTGGCGCTCGAGGGCACCAGGCTGCCCTTTATCACGCACACCTGTTACCATCATTACGCGCAGCTGCGCAATATGGGACTCACCTGGACTCCTTGACTTTGTTGATTGACTTCCCTATTTCTGTCTGCTCCTGACTTTGTCAGCATTGATGTCGTTATTTCTCTCCTGTTCTGTTTCATGTCTGTTGTTCATTAAATGTTCTCCGTGTACCTGCTTCTCGTCTACCAGCGTTGATCCTTACACTTGTGTGTAGAATAGCAGTGGTCTAGGAGTTTATTGCCCCTAGTGGTGAAGGAGACGTGTTGATGGAAGTTGGGCATCACGTGTCTTAATGACCAGTGGTTCATTTAAGCCGGATCCTGCCGGAACAGGATCTAGCACCTCTCCATTTTGGACTGTTTCCTTCCTGAACCGATTTGGCCCGATTCGGTAACTCTTATTATATGAAACATAATTTTCACTGTTTGCAATGTAAAAATTTGCATTAAAGTGAAAGTTCATTGCCTCGTCTTAATTCTCCTGCCCACAAAAAAAAACGCAACGTGAAAAAGTCCATTTTCAGCCCGGGCCTGATATTCTAAGAGTTGATTCGGGTTGGGCCGGCCCGAGCTTATGGTTTGCACAACATTGTAACCTATGTTTGAAACCAATGCGTAGCCGTGGCTGTGTGAGAATGGTGTCTGTATCTCTCACAGAACTAGAATGAGATTCACTTTCTATTATCTCTCTGCTCTGATTGACATGAGCCTGCAACTCTCATCGCTCCAGTGTTGCACTTCATAATTTATTTCCTTATAAAATCATAGCCGCACGAAGGGTTCTGGAGGAGCTGTAGCACACCTGATAAATTTAAATAAATTTGCCAAAGTTACAGAATTACTGCTGCCTGTTCAGAAAGAAATGGAATAATTCAGAATAGTCTACTATATCATGAGAAGGCCTATAATTTAGCCACAAAGGATCAATAATATATTTATTTATTTATTTATTTATTTATTTATAAATAAATAAATAAATAAATAAATAAATATATATTTATTTATGGTTTGCACAACATTGTTCCCTCTCTGTTCCCTCTATATATATATATATATATTTTAGTCTAGCGCCAATAACAAGGCATAGCCTACAGTCAGGAACGTGTGGCAAATCTGTTAGTGAACAGTATGCAGACAAAACAGGCCTTTCACAATATACAATCACGGGAAAAACACTGACTGGTTGGAAATCAAATGCTTCCTACTGAAAAGAGTAGACTGTAATCTGTCTGCTGTAGACTACAAAAATATCTGATCAACTTTGATCACAAAGTAAAACAAGAGAGATAGGCTTTTGGCACGAGCGCATCGGCCATCACCAGCTGCACATCATTGGATGGAGTCAGTGAAACTGGAAAGCATTTTTAGGACCATCATATCCTTCAATGTGTGTTACCACACAACTAGGCCTAAGCTATTGATCGATTCAAGACAAGATCGTTTTTATTGATCTCAAATTCTCAGTTTGTCACTGTCAAAGTAACCTGTCATTTCGATAATATGTGCAGTATTAAAAAAGATTCTGCCAAAGTCTCCAGTCATGTAAAATGACATAGAAATGCATGAAATGCAAGTAGACCCTAAGCTACTCAAAATGTTCCCCATGTGTGCAACTTCTGTAAGCGCCTCTAGTCTACTGCTCTATGCTACTACGCAAATGCTATGATAGGCATGCAATACTTTATTATAAATGTGTTTTTTTCCTGATGCTATCCGGTACCTCAGAGCTCCCCAGGTCACCCCCATTTCATGCTCACTTTTTGTTCCGGAACCTAATTGATTTACGAACTGTTAATGAAGCAGAATTAAAATCACTGACAGCCAGAAAAGCAGCCTCCAGGTGCTTGGTTTCCTGCTTATTTATAGTGTTGTACAATTCGTTAAGTGCCAGTTTGTTGTTTATCTTGTCCTGAGGTGGAATATATACAGCAGTCACGATAACAGTTGAAAACTCTCTTGGGGAGGTAGAAGGGTCGGCATATGACCATTAGTTATTCCAAGACGGGTGAACAATGGATCGAAACTTCCACTGCGCTAGAGTCAGTACACCAATTGCTGTTGATGCATACCCCCCCTCCCTCAGACAGAGGGAGAGAGAGCGCATCACAATACTCCTCATTCACATTTCCAAGGCTTTTGCCCCTTTGGGTTCCAATAGCTTCTCAATTCATTTTTTGGGTGACCAAATGTTTTGATTACAATTCTTATCTTGAATGACTTTTGCCAATTAAAGTATACTTGTCTATTAAAGTATTTTTCCCCAATGTGACTTTCAGAGATTATTTAACCCACACATTAATGGGTAAGCCTTCCCTCTGGCTGACAAGAAATGTGATTTATTATGTCGTCTCAAGACCAGAGGTTGTGAGAGAATCCGAATTGGAACTGGTAAGAACCTGTTCAGACCATTTAGGCCCAGTTAGGGTCGGTTCCACCCTTTAAGGCCCTATTAGGTGTTGATTCTGCCCTAGTATTAGCAACGATTTCAATTGGAAATGTAACTGTTCCTTTAAGAGAGGAATGCTCTTCCTCATTGTTCCAACATCCCTGGTTCACCATCAATTCTTACGTTCCTGTAATTATTATACATTCGATCACTGATGAAGTTCGCGACCGATTCCCACTAAGGCACAAAAGGTAGACCACTTCTGCTAGGATGAGCCAAACCATGCATCTTTGTCTTCCATTCTATGAAATCCCGGAGATACTGTAATATCCAGTTGAAGTCAGAAGTTTACATAGCCTTAGGTTGGAGTCATTAAAACTCGTTTTTCAACCACTCCACAAATTTCTTGTTAACAAACTATAGTTTTGGCAAGTCGGTTAGGACATCTACTTTGTGCATGACAAGAAATGTTTCCAACAATTGTTCACAGACAGATTATTTCACTTATAATTCACTGTATCACAATTCCAGTGGGTCAGACGTGTACATACACTAAGTTGACTGTGCCTTTAAATAGCTTGGAAAATTCCAGAAAATTATGTCATTGCTTTCGAAGCTTCTGATAGGCTAACTGACACTATTTAAGTCAATTGGCGGTGTACCTGTGGATGTACATCACAGCCTACATTCAACCTCAGTGTCTCTGCTTGACATCACGGGGAAATCAAAAGAAATCAGTCAAGACCTCAGAAAAAAAGTTGTAGACCTCCACAAGTCTGGTTCATCCTTGGGAGCAATTTCCAAACACCTGAAGGTACCAACATTCATCTGTACAAACAATAGTATGCAAGTACAAACACCATGGGACCACGCAGCCGTCATACCGCTCAGAAAGGAGACGTGTTCTGTCTCCTAGAGATGAACATACTTTGGTGAGAAAAGTGCAAATCAATCCCAGAACAGCAAAGGACCTTGTGAAAATGCTGGAGGAAACAGGTACAAAAGTATGTGTATCCACAGTAAAACGAGACCTATATTGACATAACCTGAAAGGCCGCTCAGCAAGGAAGAAGCCACTGCTCCAAAACCTCCATAAAAAAGCCAAACTACAGTTTGCAACTGCACATGGGGACAAAGATTGTACCTTTTGGAGAAATGTCCTCTGGTCTGATGAAACAGAAATAGAACTGTTTGGCCATAATGACCATCGTTATGTTTGGAGGAAAAAGGGGGAGGCTTGCAAGCCGAAGAATGCCATCCCAACCGTGAAGCACGGGGGTGGCAGTATCATGCTTTGCTGCAGGAGGGATTGGTGCACTTCACAAAATAGATGGCATCATGAGCTAGGGAAAATGATGTGGATATATTGAAGCAACATCTCAAGACATCAGTCAGGAAGTTAAAGCTTGGTCGCAAATGGGTCTTCCAAATGGACAATGACCCCAAGCATACTTCCAAAGTTGTGGCCAAATGGCTTAAGGACAACAAAGTCAAGGTATTGGAGTGGCCATCACAAAGCCCTGACCTCAATCCTATAGAACATTTGTGGGCAGAACTGAAAAAGCGTGTGCGAGCAAAGAAGCCTACAAACCTGACTCAGTTACACCAGCTCTGTCAGGAGGAATGGGTCAAAATTCACCCAAATTATTGTGGGAAGCTTGTGGAAGGCTACCCGAAATGTTTGACCCAAGTTAAACAATTTAAAGGCAATGCTACCAAATACTAATTGAGTGTATGTAAACTTCTGACCTTCTGATGAAAGAAAGAAAAGCTGAAATAAATCACTCTCTACTATTATTCTGACATTTTACATTCTTAAAATAAAGTGGTGATCCTAACTGACCTAAGACAGGGCATTTTTACTAGGATTAAATGTCAGGAATTGTGAAAAACTGAGTTTAAATGTATTTGGCTAAGGTGTATGTAAACGTCCAACCTCAGCTGTATAATAGCAAAGAATGGCTTACCCTTACAAGGCCATATACATAAGATCTGTAATAAAAAAGTAATTTCACTCACCTCTCTCCACTCCTTTGTCCCAATGCCTTGAACGTACAAAACCACAACTGCGAAGAGAAAAAGAGAGCGAGTGAGAGGGAGGAAACGAGGTAAAATTAAAATTAATGAAGCCTTATTATTAATAATGAATACCAAGTAACAGAATACTTAATTCAAATTCCTGCACTAGATGTCTTTGCAAATTCACCTGTTATCTATTCATTTATTTGAATAGAGACAGATATAATTAAAATGTTGATGCATTGAATTGCTTTGCATTGCACCATAAGCTTGTGAGAATTTCCAGCATTATATTGTGCTCAGGTCCTGTAGAGAGCTAAGAGGCCATATTTTCATGGCCATGCTTCAATACCCACTCAAGGTATGCATAGCTTTCAGACTGTCAGACACATTCATACTTATGCTATTAGTACAGATGTAGGATCTTAATTTGATCACCCTGTTGCAGGATAACTTTCCTGCAATGAAGGAAATTTAAAACTTGTAATGTATGAGGTTTAAAAAGGGCTTCTGAAGTTTGTAATTTCCACCTTGAGATTTCAGACTTGATTTCCCCTTACGAGAAAAGTATCAACCTTAACAAAAATGGCCATTAATTATAAATCAAATAATAATTTACATTTCCTCTTGCTACAGGATTCATTTCCTGCTGTAGCAAACTGGCTCAAATTACAATCCTACATCTGTACACACAGCATTGACTACAAGGATAGGTTACTGTCAAAGTGTGACATACGGCATGTTCCTTATTTAACAGTGGCGAGTATTTATGAGAAAGCATCCGAGTGAGCGAAACAGCGCCCCTCTGTCTCTGTATGTGTAGCCCATCTATCTGATTCTGTCTGGTCAAACAGAGTATGACATTGTTGCCGCCCGTAGCATTGAATGCAAGGGAAGCCAGCGAGCATTTGGCCTCCCTTGATATAAAAAGTTAAAAATAATAGCCAATCAGTGTTGAGCTAAACTGAGTGAGCTCAACTGTGACTGGACCTGGCGCACCCAAAAAAAAAGTGTCAAGGCAAACCAGTTTGGATTTGACTACTCACCAATCACGTCACATCAAAAGCTAAACATCATTGACAGAAAAAACTTGAATTGTTGCTTCTCTTTATGTCATTGTCCTCCGGTGGCTAGTTAGCTACAATTGGCCTTTCCTGAATTAGCAATGAATGGAGATAGGGATTTGGACTTGTGGTTTGACTTAATTCTCCATACTGGCCAATGACTATAATGGCGATTCTGAACCAACCATAAATTCTTACATTATGGCCCTGGCCTGAGAGGATGGAAGTAGCTAGATGTATACAGAAAAAAAAAAAACGCAAGATTTGGCACCCCAATGGTGGAACAAGCTCCCTCACGACGCCAGGACAGCGGAGTCAATCACCACCTTCCGGAGACACCTGAAACCCCACCTCTTAAAGGAATACCTGGGATAGGATTAAGTAATCCTTCTAAACCCCCCCCCTACCCTCCCCCCAAAAAAAGATGTACTATTGTAAAGTGGTTGTTCCACTGGATATCATAAGGTGAATGCACCAATTTGTAAGTCGCTCTGGATAAGAGCGTCTGCTAAATGACGTAAATGTAAAGGTAAGATTTTATCGAGTTACAGTTCATATAAGGAAATCAGTCAATTGAAATAAATTCATTAGGCCCTAATCTATGGATTTCACATGACTGGGAATACAGATATGTATCTGTTGGTCACAGATACCTTTTAAAAAGGTTTGGGCGTGGATCAAAAAACCAGTGAGAATCTGGTGTGACCATCTCCTTCACATAGAATTGATCAGGCTGTTGATTGTGCCTATGGAATATTGTTCCACTCCTCTACAATGGCTGTGCGAAGTTGCTGGATATTGGCGGGAACTGGAACACGCTGTTGTACACGTCAATCCAGAGCATCCCAAACAGGCTCAACGTGTGACATGTCTGGTGAGTATGCAGGCCATGGAAGAACTGGGACATGTTCAGCTTCCAGGAATTATATACAGATCATTTTGCGATTATCATTTCTCCAACACTTTACATGTTGCGTTTATATTTTTGTTCAGTATAGTAGGCTAAATGTTAACTAGCTGCCCCATCATTGCCCATGAAAAGGAAGTTGGGCTAGAGAGCAAGCATTTTAGCCAGGTAGCCTAGGCCAACAACTAAAAGTGTGCACTGCATAACAGAGAGTAATAGACTGTTTCGTCAACATGAAAGAAAGGAGGATGGGATTGGTCTTTCTCTACAAGTAGGGTGAGTCAATATGTTTTTTCTACTTGCATGAACGAACACACAGAGAAATAAGAACCAAGGACAGCCACATCATATTTAGCTTACATTAATTGGACTAAATTGTTTTTGGTATCTTTTAGTGGTCACTAAGCATAGGTGATTAGATGATGTTGAAATGTTGAAGTTGAAATGGTGCTGGAATAGTGGAGGCAGCTCCTGTTTTCTTTGGGACTTGCAGTAACTCTCTGTGGTTCTAAATCCATAGTTGTTTAGTGGTCCGATAATGTCTAAAACATTACCTTGCTTGACCATGCTGTAAGTTATGTAACTGTTTGTTAAATACAATATGCTTTGTGGACTTCAGACAGATGTTGCTCTCCAGTTTTGTGATGATTGCTTTTGTCCTGGCTTGGCTTCCCCATTGATTTTACCCACACACTGCTACTGTTATTTAATCCTCCGGGGCATCACCCTTGCAATGTGGTTAGCTTAACAGAAAGCAAGAATAGCACCTGACTTTGAGATGAACTCAAAGTTATACTGAACCTGGTCTGATATGAAGATATCTTATCCAACACTGGAGAGCTCCTCTGAACAATACAACAGGCATCCTCCTTTCTTAAAGATTGGACATATTTACAGCGCTTCCCCTAAGTCGCGATAAGGGGCTGGACTTCATTAGCATTCCTACCTCTTCCTCATCCAGAAACAAACCATATCAAAGGGGAGCGCGCCAACACGCCATATACAGAAACCAATCAGCATAATGCCGCCACCGTGGGAGAAGTGCCATCCAGCTGGGAAGCCATAAAGACCCAGCCCAGGCAAGCCCTTTCCCTCCCCTCCTCTCAATAGAAAAGAGAAGAAGGATCCTGAGTGGCGTCACTACCAACCCGGGTTCGATCCTGGGCTGTATCACATCCGGCCATGATCGGGAGTCCCATAGGGCGATGCACAATTGGCCCAGCATCATCCGGGTTAGGGGAGGGTCTGGCCGGGGTAGGCCGTCAATGTAAATAAGAATTTGTTCAACTGAATTCCCTAGTTAAATAAAGGTAAAAAAAAAGTATATATATATATATATATTGCAGTAATATATATAAAACAAGAAGAGAAAACTCGGGTCGAGAGTTAGGGGGCGGTGATTTCTTTAAGCCCAAGAGAGAGATTGGAGCCTTCATGGAGAGTGACTGGCCAGTGGAGAGGAGGAAGAGAGGGATGGAAGGAGGGAGAGATAGGAGGGTGGGGGGAGAGGGGATTCCGAAACATGTAAGGACTGTGAGTGTGTTGTCCATTAAGGGTGGGTGGGCATCTGATGAGGTGTCCCTTCAGGAGTTCTGTTGGTCAGTACAGCCGTCACCACATCCTCTAAAGCCGGGTTCCCCTAGGATAGACACTTCACATCCCCTAGAGCCGGGTTCCCCTAGGATAGACACTACACATCCCCTAGAGCCGGGTTCCCCTAGGATAGACACTTCACATTACCTAAAGCCGGGTTCCCCTAGGATAGACACTTCACATCCCCTAGAGCCGGGTTCCCCTAGGATTTACACTTCACATCCCCTAGAGCCGGGTTCCCCTAGGATAGACACTACACATCCCCTAGAGCCGGGTTCCCCTAAGATTTACACTTCGCATCCCCTAGAGCTGGGTTCCCCTAGGATTTACACTTCACATCCCCTAGAGCCGGGTTCCCCTAGGATAGACACTACATATCCCCTAGAGCCGGGTTCCCCTAAGATTTATACTTCACATCCCCTAGAGCCAGGTTCCCCAAGGATTTACACTTCACATCCCCTATAGCAAGGTTCCCCTAGGAAATACCCTTTTATCCTCTTCACTATAAGGGGCAGTATTTTCACGTCCGGATGAAAAACGTACCCAATGAAACAGCCTACGACTCGGGCCCAGGAACTAGAATATGCATATTATTAGTAGATTTGGATAGAAAACACTGAAGTTTCTAAAACTGTTTGAATGATGTATGTGAGTATAACAGAACTCATATGGCAGGCAAAAACCTGAGAAAAATCCGAACAGGAAGTTTGACCTCAGATGGCTGTAGTCATTTCAAATGAAGTTCTATCTAAACTACAGTGTCTGTGATGTCATATTGCACTTCCTAAGGCTTCCACTAGATGTCAACAGTCATTAGAACCTCGTCTGAGGCTTATAGAATACAATTTGATTGAATAATACCCGGAACAGTATGTGGTCGGGCTGGGGTCATTGCCTTACCTCGCCCGCGCTCACGAAGGATTAGCCATTTTTATTTTGTAATGAATCTATTGTCCGGTTGGAATATTATCGCAATTCTACGATTATAACACCCTAAAGATTGATTGTGAACATGGTTTGACATGTTCACAATCTGAGGGAACTTTATAACTTTTCGTTGACGGTGGAAAGATGCATTTTGGAATGGGGATCTGGACACGCCATCAAAACGGATTTATTTCGACATAAATTATGGACTTTATCGAACAAATGAACATTTCTTGTGGAAGTGGGAGACCTTCTGAGTGCATTCAGCCGAAGATCAGCAAAGGTAAGATAATATTTTTAACATATTTCAGCGTTTTGGGGATGCCGTGGCTGGACGGCTAACTGAATAGCATGGTGCTCAGTACTCAGAATATTGAACAACGTGCTTTCTACGTAAAGTTATTTTGAAATCTGACACAGCGGGTGCATAAAAGAGTACTGTATCTATAATTCTTTAAATAATTGTTATGTATTTTGTCAACGTTTATGATGAGTATTTTTGTAAATTCACCGGAAATTTTGGGGTGAATACATTTTCTGAACGTCACGCACCAATGTAAAATGTTTTTTTTTTATATAAATATGAACTTGATGGAACAAAAAATGCATGTATTGTCTAACAATGTCCTAGGAGTGTCATCTGATGAAGATCGTCAAAGGTTAGTGCATAATTATAGCTGGTTTTGTGCTTTTGGACAGCTAACCTTGCTTTGAAAATGGCTGTCCTTGCTAAGAAAATGGCTGTGTTTTTTGCTGTGGTTGTATCCTAACATAATCTAATGTTTTGCTTTCGCTGTAAAGCCTTTTTGAAATCGGACAACCTGGTTGGATTCAGGAGAGGTTTATCTTTCAAATGGTGTAAAATAGTCATATGTTTCAGAAAATTGAATTGTGGTATTTTAGTTGTTTTTGTATTTCGCGCCATGCGATCCCATTGGCTGTTGGCTAGGGGTTCTGCTGGCGGAACCTAGATTTTAAGGGAAGGAGGGAATCATCAAGACCCTAATATAAGCACTTCTGAGGGGATGAGGGAACACTCAACCATCAAGACATCCCTTAAGTACTCATGAGGGGATGAGGGAACACTCAACCATCAAGACATCCCTTAAGTACTCATGAGGGGATGAGGGAACACTCAACCATCAAGACATCCCTTAAGTAGTCATGAGGAGATGAGGGAACACTCAACCATCAAGACATCCCTTAAGTACTCATGAGGAGATGAGGGAACACTCAACCATCAAGACATCCCTTAAGTACTCATGAGATGAGGGAACACTCAACCATCAAGACATCCCTTAAGTACTCATGAGGAGATGAGGGAACACTCAACCATCAAGACATCCCTTAAGTAGTCATGAGGAGATGAGGGAACACTCAACCATCAAGACATCCCTTAAGTACTCATGAGGAGATGAGGGCGTTGACGACCATTTTGATGGAGCGATGAGTGGTGAAAGAAATAATGGGTTGAACTCTCAAAGACTGATCCTCAAATCCCTGAATGAAAACACAGATCTGCCGTAAAGTTACACGACTTGATCTCACAAGAAACAGAAAGTATTCACACCCCTAGACCTTTTCCACATTATATTGTTGTGTTACAGCCGGAATTCAAAATGGATTAAAAAAAAATTATACAAAAAATCTCACCCATCTACACACACAACCCCATAATGACAAAGTGAAAAGATGTTTTTTGAAATTTGAGTATTTAAAAAATATGTACAGTACCAGTCAAAGGTTTGGACACACCTACTCATTCAAGGGTTTTTCTTTACTTTGACTATTTTCTACATTGTACAATAATAGTGAAGACATCAAAACTATGAAATGATTCCATATGTGTCATGTAGTAACCAAAAAATAACTGTTAAGCATACTGTTAAACATACTGTTAAACACACTGTTAAACATATTTGAGATTCTTCAAAGTAGCCACCCCTTACCTTGATGACAGATCTGTCTGTTACAAGAGTGTGCAAAGCTGTAATCAAGGCAAAGGGTGACTACTTTGAAGAATCTAAAATCTAGAGTATATTCTGATTTGTTTAGTAGTTTTTTTTTGGTTACTACATGATTCCATATGTGTTATTTCATAGTTTTGATGTCTTCAGTATTATTCTACAAAGTAGAAAATAGTAAAAGTAAAGAAAAACCTTTGAATGAGTAGGTGTGCCCAAACTTTTGACTGGTACTGTATACATATATACCTCATTTACATAAGTATCCACACCCCTGAGTCAATACATGTTAGAATCACATTTAGCTGCGATTAGAGCTGTGATTGTTTATGGGTAAGTCTCTAAGAGCTGTGCACACCTGGATTGTACATTATTTGCACATTATTTTATTTTTTCATTCTTCAAGCTCTATAAAGTTGGTTGTCGATTATTGCTAGACAGCCATTTTCAAGTCTTGCCATAGATTTGCAAGCCGATTTAAGTAAAAACTGTAACTAGGGCACTCAGGAACATTCAATGTTGTCTTGGTAAGCCACTCCAGTGTAGATTTGGCCTTGTGTTTCAGGTTATTGTCCTGCTGAAAGGTGAATGTCTCCCAGTGTCTGGTGGAAAGCAGACTGAACCAGGTTTCCCTCTAGGATTTTGCCTGTGCTTAGCTAAATTCCATTTCTTTCTATCGTAAAAAAAACTCTGTAGTTCTTGCCGATGATTTGCCCCAAACATAAACCTTCGTATTCAGGACATAAACAACATTTATTTGCCACATTTTTTGCAGTTTTTCTTACTTTAGTACCTTATTGCAATCAGGATGCATGTTTTAGAATATTTGTATTTTTTACAGGCTTCCTTGTTTCCACTCTGTCATTTAGGATAATATTGTGGAGTAACTACAATGTTGTTGATCCATCCTCAGTTTTCTCCCATTAAACTCTAACTGTTTTAAAGTCACCATTGGCCTCATGGTGAAATCCTTGAGCGGTTTCCTTCCTCTCCGGCATCTGAGTTAAGAAGGAAGCGTGTATCTTCGTAGTGACTGGGTGTATTGATACACCATCAAAAGTTTAAATAACTGCATGGTATGTCGGGTTTTTCCCGCCCATCTACCAATAGATGCCCTTTTTTTCGAGGCGTTGGAAAACCTCCCTGGTCTTTGTGGTTGAATCTGTGTTTCAAATTCACTGCTCAACTGAGGGACCTTACAGATAATTGTATGTATGTGTGGGGTACAGCAATTAGGTAGTCACTCAAAGATCATGTTAAACACTATTATTGCACACAGAGTGAGTCCATGCAACTTATTATTTTTTTTTATTTTTTTTCTACTGTATTATTGACTGTATGTTGTTTACTCCATGTGTAACTCTGTGTTGTTGTCGAACTGCTTTGCTTTATCTTGGCCAGGTCGCAATTGTAAATGAGAACTTGTTCTCAACTTGCCTACCTGGTTAAATAAAGGTGAAATAAAATAAAATAAAATAAAATAAAAAAAAAAAAAAAAAATTGTGACTTATTAATAAGCACATTTTTACTCCTTAACTCTTTTTTTGTTATTTATTTAACTAGACAAGTCAGTTAAGAACAAATTCTTATTTACAACCCGGACGACGCTGGGCCAATTGTGTACCGCCCAATGGGACTCCCAATCACGGCCGGTTGTGATACAGCCTGGATTCGAACCAGGGTCAGTAGTGATGCCTCAAGCACAGAGATGCAGTGCCTTAGACCCGAGTGGCGCATAACAAAGGCTTGCCATAACAAAGTGGTTGAATAGTTATTGACTCAAGACATTTCAGCTTTTCATTTGTTTATTAATTTGTAAAAAATTCTAAAAACATAACTCCACTTTGATATTATGGGATATTGTGTGTAGATCAGCGACACAACATCAAATGGAATCCATTTTAAATTCAAGCTGTAACAAAACAAAATGTGGAAAAAATGTGAATACTTTCTGAAAGCACTTGTATATACTGAGTAGTAAGCTTCAACGTAACAAAAACATAGGGCCAATCCGAGTCAGCCAGTGTTGAAAGACTACAAGGCTGGCGCTACACTTCCCTTTAGGGTGTGTCTCACAGTGCTACGTGATAGCCATCGACTGCACTCTGGCCTCAATTGAACTATGGTTCAATGGTCACACTGAAGGTTCCAAAGGGGACATGAAAGGCCCGGCTAATCCAAGACCACTGAGCTTCCACCTTTACAGTGTCCCGGCCTGGGTTTGAAGTCCAGGACCCCTCTGTATCTCATCATTATATCTTCTCTCCAACACACACACACACACACACATCAATAAAGTGTGTGTGTGTGTGTGTGTGTGTGTGTGTGTGTGTGTGTGTGTGTGTGTGTGTGTAACCATGACAAGAGAGATATAGTTTCAGGATGAAATTAACTGATGGAAGCCTATTAATGACGTAACATTAATTGAGAATAAATCTAAAATATATGTAGAAGGATTGATTCAGAATACATTACCATTCCAGACATACAACCCAACATAAATGACTTGCTGTGACAGTATATTGAATAAAGAATATACATCAAATCAGTTTAGACATTGGTTGCCCCAAATAGCATCCTATTCTCTATAGTGCAAAGTAGTGCACTACATAGGGAATAAGGTGCCATTTTGGATGCAACCATTTCCTTTGGAATCAGATATACAGTACATGTATCCGGGATTCAGTTTTGAGTTGTGCAGACAGGTGACCTTTTCACAATCACTATTGAAATGTAACACATAACTCAAGTACCTGTCTGTGATGAAGAGGCACTTCACAGAGTCAAAATCAAACAAAGAAATCAATTGAGGGCTTTGTTTACTAAGCTCCCTATATCAGGAACACAGTCTCTATTGAAGATTTAATTAGTCCTTTACCATTGGTGAGAATGAGTTGAGGGACACACACACACACACACACACACGTCTGTGTGTAGTGGATAGCGAAGTGCATCACTACTGCATCGCTACTGTACACAGAAGTACCATTGGCTCTTCTGGGTCAGTGGTATTCACAGCGTTTCTTGAGTACGGTGTGTTGAAATGCAGAGGGTTGTGAGTTAGGGGTTGTGAATTTCCACTTCATGTTGAATTGAGTGTGGATTTCTCTCCCCTGAAAATACAGAGATATCCTGAGCGATGCAGTCTTTAATGGACTGACTCACGTATCATAGATGGTAGCAGCGTCTGTCCACAGACCAACAATACACTTTGTTCCGGAACTCAGACGTTTCATCACGATTTCGCATCTTTGGAATTTCGGAAGGGGAGGAAGCATTCGGCCCATATACTTGCCCAAAACTTGTTTGTATATTTTCCAACAGTTTACCCCACAGAACTTAAATCGAGCATCTGAAGCAATTACGCAATATTTTAGTTCTGGGTGTCCAAGATTATGATAGATGCATTGATGACAAATGCTCAGATTTTCCTAAACAAGATCTGTAGACTTGGAAGGCAGATGGGATCTGAACAGGAACTCCTCCAAGTGGAGGGCTGTGTGGTCCAGTGGTCAGTGTAGCTGAATCTGGAACATGCATGGACCAATCCAGCCCACTGAAACTTCACCTTCCAACTTTCCTCTATTGTGCCATCTGTTCAATAAAACAAGCAAAAATACTAATCCAATGCACACATTGCCAAATTAAATTTGTGCTGCTGCAACATATAAAGGGAAATGTAAAAAATGTTCAACTTCATATTGATCATCTCGAGCAACATGTTTGTATTTCTATGTTTTGTAGTAAAAATGATAGAGGAAGATAAGTGTTTTCAACAACATCGGTGATCGGAAACAATTATCTTACTCAAAACAATAGAAACATTGAATTTTCACATATGTTGATATTGAGGTGGTGCTGGAAATGATGAAAATGAAGTTGAACAGTGGAATGTCCATTTAAAATATATAAGGCTCCTCAATTGCTTGGAGGAGCATATACGCTGAAACCTGTACACCTAACACTACTACTCCACATGCCTCAGTCGTGTGAGTGTGTGTGAGTGTGTGTGTGTGTGTGTGTGAGAGAGCATGTGCGTGTGTCATTTGGAGTGGAGAGCAAAGGAGTTGTCAAGTCAATCAGGCAAAGTCATGTAATTAAGAGATGAGTTGAGTTGAGTTGGGAGTTGAACCTTAAGGCAACACTTGCCATATCACGCTGTGTACCTGACTACCCTGGTGGCTAGACTGACAGTAATTACCCAGAGGTTCTTGGTCACTGAAGATAAGATACATTGTGTGTAGTTCCATGTGTTCCATGGTGGTATTTGGAGCCCCTTCAACAGTTCTATTTTAAGAACACTTGGAACAGTAGAATGTCATGTGTATGTTATACAGGTCATGCAGATGATGTCATTACATCATGTTATAAGCTTTTCATATTAACTTTTAAGTGCTTACAAGAAAGGCTTTGCAACCCTTGTAAAGAAGCATCACATACCAGGGTCTGATTTGGAGAAGGTGTCCATATCCAGCAGGTTCCTGTTTGAATGAAAGAGAGATAAACAAGATAAAAAACTGAGAATAACACTAGCCTGAGTGCCAGCTCCATTGCTGTGTGATAATGACAGTATGGAGTGGGCAACTCCAACTCAGGCTATCACCATACATGGACAACTCAATGAATATCAGAAGTATAAGTTACTTCAACTAAGTTATTTGTTAAATTAAAAAAAACACAATTGAATCTCCCACTCCTGTTTGAGACATGTAACAGCCGGTACAGAGAGTGCTGCCATATTAAAGGGAAGACCAGGATAAGAGGGAAGGCAATGGGGGATATAAAACCTCTCTAGGGGTGGGATCCTCTTGTGGCTTTACACTGAGAGGGAGGTGTGTGTGTGTGTGTGTGTGTGTCAGGCTGGTAAGGTGTAGCTTGTAGCTGCTGGCAGATGAAGAAACAGGTCTTGGGGTATTTGCTCACATGCTTCGTTTCAGACACCAGACTAGCTGGTCAAGGGGCACTGGCTGGACACACCAGACTGGCTGGACACGGGTACTGGCTAGACACACCAGACTAGCTGGTCAAGGGGTACTGGCTGGACACACCAGACTAGCTGGTCAAGGGGTACTGGCTAGACACACCAGACTAGCTGGTCAAGAGGTACTGGCTAGACACACCAGACTAGCTGGTCAAGGGGTACTGGCTAGACACACCAGACTAGCTGGTCAAGGGGTACTGGCTAGACACACCAGACTAGCTGGTCAAGGGGTACTGGCTGGACACACCAGTCTAGCTGGACACGGGGTACTGACTGGACACACCAGACTAGCTGGTCAAGGGGTACTGGCTAGACACACCAGACTAGCTGGTCAAGGGGTACTGGCTGGACAGTGGACCTGCAAGTCCTTTCCTTTCCTGACTTCAGTTTGGTATAGCCTCTGGTCATCTGGTTTCAGTTCAACAGCCAAAAGGCTTTTGTCTTGTTTTCCTTTTCAGCCTTCCACAGCATGTGATAAATGTACGGTTTGAGTTTATGGACGCACGCCAAAATTAAAATGCTTATTTAATAATTACAAATCAATAACACATTTGCAATAAGCCCCAATGATAAACTACCAATTCCTCTGACCAGATCTAACATGTCTAAAATGCTCGTATTTTGTAGGTGTTCACCGTGATGAGCTCAGCAGGTCAGGATAGGCCATGTTGTTTTGAGAATGACTACCTCTCCTCCATGTCGTCTCTTCCTTCATCGTTTTTGTCCCAATAGGGACATGAGGAGAACATCCAATCGGAGCGCTCTCCTGCTGTGATTGACATTCTCGGACAGCGCCAGCCCATCCCCAGCTCCATGTTGACCTACTCATTATATTGTGTTAAATCAATTCGTTAAATCACCACAGAGGTCACTGCAACAGCAAACTATGAGGAGAAAGCTTCATATCCTGAAGCCCTTACGGGGACTCGAACCCGGGTCCAGCGTCTGTCAAGCCAACACGTTAACCATTACGCCAAGAAGTCCAACGTGTCCTCACGCTTCTCTATACAAGTCCCTTACATGTACACGCCGCTCCAATTGCTTCACAGACACCATCCCATTTCTGACACCAATGTGGTGAGTTTGGTGGGTATTCCCAACCAGGACTCAAACCAGGGTCCAACACCTTAACTGTTACGCCAAGAGGTCTGAACCTCTTGACAAGGTCACCAGGTGTTATGTTACGGTTGCTACAATAGCAACATAGATATAGCTACACGCTCAGTTGGTAAGTGTGACGCTGCAGAGTCGTGGGTTCGATTCCCACTGGGTCCTCAAAATGCAGTCATTGTACTGTAAACTTGCTTTGGGTCAAAGTGTCTGCTAAGTGACTTATTATTATTGCATACATTTGCTTGGTGTAGTATTTACATCAAAGGTAGGGCTCAGGCGAAAGCAATGTAAGATGATAAAGGACAGTACAATCAAAATAACACACTTCACAATAAGTAGAATTTATTCCAACCTGTCAAACATGGATTGTGTAAAGGTACATTTGTTTAAAAAAAGTAAAACAGGTGTTGCTTTGTCACACCATGACAACATAATTTACTGTAACTATATGACACACAAAAAACATTTTTTTTTGCTGTGGCCAAACAAAGATGATAATACTTTATGACTGCAATACATTTACCACCTGTTTATTGCACAGCACCGTACACAGAGACAGAGACAGAGACAGAGAGAAAAGGGGAATACCTAGTCAGAATCCATTCAAATGAAATGTGTCTTCTGCATTTAGGGGGTTGGATAGAGAGAGAGAAGGGTTGGATAGAGAGAGAGAAGGGTGGATAGAGAGAGAGAGAAAGGTTGGATAGAGAGAAAGTTTGGCTAGAGGGAGAGAGAAGGGAAAGTGGGATACCTAGTCAGTTGTACAACAATGCATTCAACTGAAATGTGTCTTCCGCATTTAGGGGGTTGGATGGATGGAGAGCGAGAGACACAGAGAGCGTGAGAGAGGCGTAGCAGGAAGATAGGAATGATGTGAACCAAGAGATTGTGAGTTCAAATCCCAGGTGAGGACATGATGAATATTAATTACAGTATAACGTGTGTCAACTATGTACGTTAAAAGCACTATTTGAATGTGTTGGTGTCCAAAACCTATTGTTTGGGGCAACTAAAAACTTTACGGTCAGGTAATACTTTGACCGAAAATTTGAGTAAACAAAAAAAGGCAGTGGATGGAATCAGTTACTAACTAATAATTTAGTTGAATCAACTAGATTTTGTTTGTGTTGTTTCAATGTTAAACTTATACTTACCTTCCTCAATATTGTAGCTATGAATGCCAATAAGGTCATAGATTTTTTAAATATATTATTACAGGCAAATGTAAGTGTCACGCATCTTTCAAGGCTCACAAGTTCAGGCTGCTTTTGTGGGGTAATCACGTTGACGAGAATCTTTCAAACAAGAGTGATGAAAGAAATTGGTGGAAGAGCCAGTCCTATTAGATGTTGCAATGCCTTCTCAGACCAGACCGAGGTTGAGACTCTGAGGTGGAAAGACATCAGTCAACAAATATTAGGCTGACATACCTGTTTTTGATTAAAGGGAGAACACAAGCCATCACTGCTCTGAAGAGAGGAAAGAGTTTTTCTCCATGTAATGGGGTCAAAACTGAGAAGAGAAACGCTACATGTTATGGCCGTGATTGATGTTTTGTTGTGTGCATGACATCAATAGTACAAGACTAGAACATAATAATAGGATTTCACCTAATATGAAACATCATTTATTTTACATAGTACCTAATCCTTGTTCGATATAAAAATATGGCATACAGGCATTCAGTTACTGTTCCATTGAATGTTAGGTCACTTGTTTTAAACATTCTAAGCAAGTGTGGTATCAAATCAAATCAAATTTATTTATATAGCCCTTCGTACATCAGCTGAAATCTCAAAGTGCTGTACAGAATCGTCAGTGCCAGGCAAGCAGGTTCCAGTATCTCAGAAACGGCCGGCCTCCTGGGCTTTTCACACACAACAGTGTCTAGAGTTTACAGAGAAAGGTGCGACAAACAAAAACATCCAGTCAGTGGCAGTCCTGTGGGCAAAGGAGAATGGCAAGAATCGTGCAAACTAACAGGCGGGCTACAATCGGCGCTGTACAACAGTGGTGTGCAGAACGGCATCTCAGAACGCACAACTCGTCTGTCCTTGTCAGGGATGGGCTATTGCAGCAGACGACCACACCAGGTTCCACTCCTATCAGCTGAAAACAAGAAGAAGCTGCTCTAATGGGCACGCGGTCACCAACACTGGACAATTGAGGACTCCGACGAATCCCGGTTCCTGTGGCGTCATGCTTATGGCAGAGTCAGGATTTGGAGTAAGAAGCATGAGTCCATGGCTCCATCCTGCCTGGTGTCAACGATACAAGCTGGTGGCAGTGGTATGGGGAATGTTTTCCTGGCAGAGGTTTTGTCCCTTGATACCAATTGAGGAACGTTTCCATGCCCGGAAGAATTCAGTCTGTTCTGGAGGCAAAGAACGGGTTCAACCCATAACTAGATGGGTGTACCTAATAAACTGGCAACGGAGTGCACGTATGTATCTCATATCTGTTGCTTTGGGGTAATGATGTTAGGGACAGTATAGGATGAATCAATAATTGTTTTCTTACCAAGGAGTAAAATGTAATCTTTGTAATGTCAGTCCTGGTTATATGTAACAATCCCTTGTTGGAAGTGCCTACATTATTATTTATATTATTTGTTAATTAAATAAATTATGCAAGAATTAAAAAAATATATATATAGTACCAGTCAAAAGTTTGGACACACCCATTCATTCAAATGGTTTTTCTTTACTTTTACAATGTTCTACATTGTAGAATAATAGTGAAGACATCCAAGTTATGTAATAACATATGGAATCATGTAGTAATCAAAAAAGTGTTGAAACAAAAAAATAGTCACCCTTTGCCTTGATGACAGTTTTTCACACTCTGGGCATTCTCTCAACCAGCTTAATGAGGTAGTCACCTGGAATGCATTTCAATTAGCAGGTGTGTAATTTTTTTCCTTCTTAATGCATTTGAGCCAATTAGTTGTGTTGTGACAAGTAGGGCTGGTATACAAAAGATAGCCCTATTTGGTAAAAGACCAAGTCCATATCATTGCAAGAACAGCTCAAATAAGCAAAGAGAAACGACAGTCCATTATTATTTAATAGGGAGGGGGGACCATAAACAGATTTGGTTCCTTAATCTATAAAGGTCCAAATAATGATAATCCACGCTTCTTTGAAAATATCTAGTAATCATTTATCAAGCCTACAGGCAATTCAAGACTATTATTAGGGTGTGAGATTATAATACGTTTTTATATACCTCAATGGACAATAAAGGAAATAACCCTACAAACTATCCCCCTTGTGCACTTAAGGAAAACACAAATATCATGGATATATTAGAACTAGTGGATATATGGAGGCTTAAATATCCTGACCAAGTGAGATAAACATGGCAGAGGCTCAATTAAGCTAGCCATCTTGACTACTTTCTTAGGTCATTCTCTCTGGCACCAAAAGTGTTGATAGGGAACAGACCATTAAATAATTGGCATATACATTACTCTTACAGAATTTCCACGTGGGCGAGGTTTTTGGAAATGTAATCAATGCCTATTGGATGGCAAGAAGGGGTCTCCCGACCCCTCCTGTCTCAGCCTCCAGTATTTATGCTGCAATAATTTGTGTTGGGGGGCTAGGGTCAGTCTGTTATATCTGGAGTATTTCTCCTGTCTTATCCGTGTCTTGTGTGAATTTAAGTATGCTGTCTCTAATTCTCTCTTTCTCTCAGAGGACCTGAGCCCTAGGACCATGCCCCAGGACTACCTGGCCTGATGACTCCTTGCTGTCCCCAGTCCACCTGGTCATGCTGCTGCTCCAGTTTCAACTGTTCTGCCTGCGGCTATGGAACCCTGACCTGTTCACCGGACGTGCTACCTTGTCCCAGACCTGCTGTTTTCAACTCTCTAGAGACAGCAGGAGCGGTAGAGATACTCTGAATGATCGGCTATGAAAAGCCAACTGACATTTACTCCTGAGGTGCTGACCTGTTGCACCCTCTACAACCACTGTGATTATTATTATGACCCTGCTGGTCATCTATGAACATTTGAACATCTTGGCCATGTTCTGTTATAATCTCCACCCGGCACAGTCACATTAGGACTGGCCACCCCTCATAGCCTGGTTCCTCTCTAGGTTTCTTCCAAGGTTCTGGCCTTTCTAGGGAGTTTTTCCTAGCCACCGTGCTTCTACACCTGCATTGCTTGCTGTTTGGGGTTTTAGGCTGGGTTTCTGTACAGCACGTTGTGACATCAGCTGATGTAAGAAGAGCTTTATAAATACATTTGATTGATTGATGATTGATTTTAACCAAGACAGAAGAATTTATAAACAGACTTATTCCGATATAACATAAGCACAGCAGATTCCCTTATTGTATGGGACACTTTTAAAATGTCCCTTTAGAGGCCATGCAATTCAATACTCATCTTTAAAACCAAAGTACTTTAGGTCAAAATACTTCCTATTAACAAAGGGAAATAGAGGGACTAACAGTATAGATAGAAAGCAAAAAAAACTTTACCAGAAAGGCACCAAATAAGTTAGAAAAAAAAAAATAACTTGATTTAAGAAAGATCAAGTGTAATATGTTATAAAAAATAAAGCAAACTGGATGGAATATGAAAATGAAAATGCACCAAATTATATTTTAATCTTCAACATAGAAATGCTACCAAAAATAATTTACTGAAACTTGTTACAAATGGAGTCATCCATGATTCACCAAACAATATTTTGAAAGAGGAAACAAAGTACTTTAAGCATGTGTTTTTGTTTCAGTCTCCTCCATCTCCACTAACCAAAGTTAATTATATGGATTTTTTTCCTCTTAATAATGTCAAATTAACAGCTGTACAGAAAGACTCATGTGGAGGACAAATTACAGAGGAGGAATTTATTGATGCAATTAAAGCCTTTAAGTCCAGGAAAACTTCAGGGCTGGATGGCATACCAGTTGAGGTATATCAAATATTTGTTAATGTACGCAGAGGACCGTTATTAGCATGTTTTAACCACTCCTAAAAAATTGCAGACTATCTAATACCCAAGAAGGTCTGATTTCACTATTACTGAAACAGGAACCAAGTGGTAAATTTAAAATATCTAGTCCATTTAAAAAATTGGAGGCCCCTTTCAGTGTTGTGCATATAATTAAAAAAGGTATTGTTGGATATTAGTAATTAGACAGGTTTTTTTATATGGGCGACACATTAAAGATAATATAAGTACTGGAAAAAAATAGAACACTATGAAAAATCTGGGAAACCAGGCCTGGTATTCATAGCTGACTTTGAAAAGGCTTTTGATACAACTGGAAGTTATACATAAATGCCTGGAATATTTCCATTTTGAAGAATCTCTTATATAATGGCTTACAGTTATGTATAGTAACCCTAGGTGTATAGTAAATAATGGCCACTTCTCAGAAAGTATTAAACTGTCAAGAGGAGTAAAACAAGGTTGTCCACTATCAGCATATCTATTTATTATGTCCATTGAAATGTTAGCTGTTAAAATCAGATCCAACAATAATATCAAGCAGCTAGAAATCCAGGGCATAAAAACAAAGGTGTCATTGTACGCTGATGATTCATGCTTTCTTTTTAATCCATAATTTGGATCCCTCCATAGCCTCATAGAGGATCTAGAAAATGTTCCTAACCTCTCTGGATTACAACCGAAATATGATAAGTGTATTATATTATGTAGGTATTGGATCACAAACAAATACAACTTTTACATTACTCTGTAGTTTACCAATAAAATGGTTCGACAGTGAAGTAGACATACTAGGTATTCATATCCCGAAAGAAAGAAATTCTCTCTACAATACATTTTTATAGAAAGTTAGCAAAAATAGATAAGATCTTGCTACCATGGATAGGAAAATACCGGTCTATTTGTGGAAAAATCACCTGATAAACTCATTAGTCATATCCCAGTTGACCCATTTGCTTATGGCCCTGCCTATTTATACAATGAATATGAATTTGGAGGGCAGAATTTATTCAATATTACAGCATTAGACCTCTCAGTAACGGCTGCAGTTATACAAAAGCTATACTTAAATCCAAACTGGTGTTCTAGCAGATTAGTAAGAATGTGTCACCCCGTGTTCAAGAATGGTCTTTCTTCCTTTATTCAGATTACAACCTCTTACTTTTGTTTATTTGAAAATTTTATAATCTCCAAAATATAGCCATTTTTAAAACAAGCCATAGAAAGTTGGTTGAAATTTCAGTTTAATCCACCAGAAAAGACAGAAAAAAATATTACAACAAATATGGTTCAACTCAAATACTAAATTGTTAAAAAAATATATATATTTTGGGAAAAAATTATTTAAAACGGTATAATCTTGGTAAATTATATCATAAAAATGACTGGTGGAGTTGTCACACATGGAAATGTCTGCTCTATCCAAAATTACAACCAACTAATTGCAGCATTTCTGCTAAAAAGGAAGACTGGAAGGGGGCGAAGAGAAGGTAACTGGTCTGTTGCCCCGCATTAAAGACAAACTGCCTAAAGAAAATTGTGATACATTAAAAAAGTATACCACTTTCATTTAAGGACCAAAAATGTGACAGCTGTGCCATAAAGGTTGCAAAATAGTTGGGAATATATTTTTTTATGTACCTATTCCATGGCACATGGTTTATGAACTGTTACACAAAATGACGCCGGATTCAAAACGTAAGAGTTTTTCAATTTAAATGATTATTCAAAATGCTTGCAACCAATAGAATTGTATATGCAAAAATATGTTGACACCCCTTCAAATGATTGGATTCGGTTATTTCAGCCACACCCATGTATTAAATTGAGTACACAACCATGCAATCTTTCAACGTGGCACTGTCATAGGATGCCACCTTTCCAACAAGTCAGTTCATCAAATTTCTGCCCTGCTAGAGCCGGCCCAGTCAACTGTAAGTGCTGTCATTGTGAAGTGGAAAGGTCTAGGAGCAACAACGGTTCAGTCGCGAAGTGGTAGGCCACACAAGCTCACAGAACGGTACCGCCGAGTGCTGAAGCGCGTACAAATAGTTGGTCCTCAATTGCAACAATCACTACCGAGTTCCAAACTGCCTGTGGAAGCAACGTCAGCACAATAACTGTTCATCAGGAGCTTCATGAAATGGGTGTTCATGGCTGAGCAGCTGCACACAAGCCTAAGATCATCATGTGCAATGCCTTGCGTCACCTGGAGTGGTGTAAAGCTCGCCGCCACTCTGGAGCAGTGGAAACGTGTTCTCTGGAGTGATGAATCACGCTTCACCATCTGGCAGTCCGACAGACGAATCTGGGTTTGGCGGAATCCAGGAGAATGCTACCTGCCCCAATGCATAGTGGCAACTGTAAAGTTTGGAATAATTGTCTGGAGCTGTTTTTCATGTTTTGGGCAAGACCACTTCCAGTGAAGGGAAATCTTAATGCTACAACATTCTAGATGATTCTGTGCATCCAACTTTGTGGCAAAAGTTTGGGGAAGGCCCTTTCCTGTTTCAGCATGACAATGCCCCCGTGAACAAAGCGAGGTCCATACAGAAACAGTTTGTCGAGATCGGTGTGGAAAAACTTGACTGGCCTGCACAGAGCCCTGACCTCAACCCCATCCAACACCTTTGAGTTGAATTGGAACTGCGAGCCAGGCCTAAATCGCCATCAGTGCCCGACCTCACTAATGCTCGTTGCTGAATGGAAGCAAGTCCCCACAGCAATGTTCATACATCTAGTGGAAAGCCTTCCAAGAAGAGTGGAGGCTGTTATAGCATCAAAAGGGGGGACAAACTCAACCTTAATGCCCATGATTTTGGAATGAGGTTTTCAATGAGCAGGTGTCCACATACTTTTGTTCATGTAGTGTATATGGGGGATACAACCATCCTAGCTCTGCAGATTTTGCTACGAAGAGACGGAATCATTAAATCACTTGTTTTGATACTGCCCATATGTAGCTTGTTTTTGGTTGCAGGTTCAGGAATGGCTGAAGAAATACAACATTTACCTGGAGGTAACTATGCAAAATTTGAAAAAATAAATAAAAAGATAACTAATGTAAATTATACTGTCTGTAAAATGTATATAGTATGTATAAACTGGAAGTAGAAGCCTAAGTATTGAAAGTAAATTTGTTTACTCCAATTAGGGGAGGAATGGTAGGGTTAGGGGGGAAAAATAAAGAAGGAAAATATATACACAAAATATATATTTACCCCAAAAATATATGGGGGATTGGAAATGATTCGGATAATTAAATGGATAGAACCCACAATCTATCTGCAATATTAAAGATGATCTACCCCCTAAAAATATTGAATTAACTGGCCAGACTATGGCCTGTTTGTTTTGATTATTCATGTATTTTTCTGAGTTTGGCTGTCAAGACCCTGTGGTTCACTATGCGCCAAGTACTCTCTCATATTCACAGCTGATGCCCAGTTGCCATGGAGTGTGTTTCAGGGGGGAATTCACCCAACCCCATTCTGTCAGTGTCAGGCAGCAAAGACAATCCCCCCTTGCCACCCACCATCACCCTCTAGACCAGCTCTGTCTGTTTCATGGGCTGAGGTAGGCTGAAAATGCTAAACTCGACAAGTTATTTACATTTGTCACCCAAACAAGTTTGTTTAAAGGATGTTACTTTTGTAGGCTATTTCATTTCAATCTACACTTGCTGCCAAATATGTAGCCTACTCTAATCTACATTTTTTTTAAACTGTTTTCAACTGGGGGTGGCAGGTAGCCTGGCGGGTAGGAGCATTGGGCCAGCAACCAAAAGGTTGCTGGATCCAATCCCCGAGCTGACAAGGTAAAAATCTGTCGTCTGCCGCTCTGTTCCCCGGGCGTCGATTACGTGGATGTCAATTAAGACAGCCTCCCGCACCTCTCTGAATCAGAGAGGTTGGGTTAAATGTTGGAGACTGCATTCAATTGAAATCTTTCAGCTGTACAACTGACTAGGTACAATTGAAGTCGGAAGTTTACATACACCTTAGCCAAATACATTTAAACTTAGTTTTTCACAATTCCTGACATTTCCCACATCCTAGTAAAAATGCCCCGTCTTAGGTCAGTTAGGATCACCACCTTATTTTAAGAATGTGAAATGTTAGAATAATAGTAGAGAGAATGATTGATTTCAACTTTTATTTATTTCATCACATTCCCAGTGGGTCAGACATTTACATACACTCAATTAGTATTTGCTATCATTGCCTTTAAATTGTTTAACTTGGGTCAAACGTTTTGGGCAGCTTTCCACAAGCTTCCCACAATAAGTTGGGTGAATTTGGCCCATTCCTTCTGACAGAGCTGGTGTAACTGAATCAGGTTTGTAGGCCTCCATGCTCGCACACGCCTTTTCAGTTCTGCCAACAATTTTTCTATAGGATTGAGATCAGGGCTTTGTGATGGCCACTCCAATACCTTGACTTTGTTGTCCTTAAGCCATTTTGCCACAACTTTGGAAGTATGCTTGGGGTCATTGTCCAATTGGAAGACCCATTTGCGACCAAGCTTTAACTTCCTGACTGATGTCTTGAGATGTTGCTTCAATATATCCACATAATGTTCTTTCCTCATGATGCCATCTATTTTGTGAAGCGCACCAGTCCCTCCTGCAGCAAAGCACCCCCACAACATGATACTGCCACCCCCGTGCTTCACGGTTGGGATGGCATTCTTCGGCTTGCAAGCCTCCCCCTTTTTCCTCCAAACATAACAATGGTCATTATGGCCAAACAGTTGTTTTTTTGTTTCATCAGACCAGAGGACATTTCTCCAAAAGGTATGATCTTTGTCCCCATGTACAGTTGCAGTCCGTAGTCTGGCTTTTTTATGGCGGTTTTGGAGCATTGGCTTCTTCCTTGCTGAGCGGCCTTTCAGGTTATGTCAATATAGGACTCGTTTTACTGTGGATATAGATACTTTGTACCCGTTTCCTCCAGCATCTTCACAATGTCCTTTGCTGTTGTTCTGGGATTGATTTGCACTTTTCTCACCAAAGTACGTTCATCTCTAGGAGACAGAACACTTCTTCCTGAGCAGTATGACGGCTGCGTGATCCCATGGTTTTTATACTTGCGTGCTATTGTTTGTACAGATGAACGTGGTACCTTCAGGCGTTTGGAAATTGCTCCCAAGGATGAACCAGACTTGTGGAGGTCTACATTTTTTTCTGAGGTCTTGGCTGATTTCTTTTGATTTTCCCATGATGTCAAGCAAAGAGGCACTGCGTTTGAAGGTAGGCCTTGAAATACATCCAGAGGTACACCTCCAATTGACTCAAATTATGTCAATTAGCTTATCAGAAGATTCTAAAGACATAACATAATTTTCTGGAATTTTCCAAGCTGTTTAAAGGCACAGTCAACTTAGTGTATGTAAACTTCTGACCCATTGGAATTGTGATACAGTGAATTATAAATGAAATAATCTGTCTGTAAACAATTGTTGTAAAAATTACTTGTGTCATGCACTAAGTAGATGTCCTACCCGACTTGCCAAAACTATAGTTTGTTAACAAGAAATTTGTGGAGTGGTTGAAAAACGAGTTTTAATGACTCCAACCTAAGTGTATGTAAACTTCCGACTTCAACTGTATTTCCCTTTCAGTGTTTGAAGAGACGTCATGAATTAATGTGATTGTATTTAAAATGAACGTTTAGCCTGTGATTTAACATCTAACTGGAAAAATCTAGCTGTAAATAATGAAAGCAATGCAAAATATATATATATAAATAATAGTTTATTATTTACTGTTCTATTTTTCCAGTTAGACGTTGGTTAAATCACAATCATAGGCTAAACATTCATTTTAAATACAATCCCATTTGTCTTGTTTATTTTTTATAAGTAGGCCTAAGTAACAACTAAATAAGGACTAAGGTGCACCAAGCTCAGTGCTCCAACAAGCTTTAAGACAACTAGGCTGTATAGGGCCTACTTGTGTTTACCAGGTCAAACACTATGAATCAAGGCATTGGTTAGGACTCAATCTCGATTCCGGTGGTCTTCTTGGACATGCAAAGTTTCACTGTGAAAATAAGTGATGAAGAAGTGCGCACGGCACTCCTGACCTGAATAAAATGTGAGCACCCACTCCTTCCTCTCACACACCCCGTCTAACGGATTTGAATGTGACAGGAACATGGACGGTGGCGTATTAATATCCATAACCTATCCATGTGATATGTGAGTTCGCCCGTTGGAGCTCTCTCGAAGCCACTCAGAATAAATCCCGTTATGCTGTTCTACCCCCACGTAGCTCTACACCCACTGTTAATGCAAATTCCTTGCAAGCGTCCGAGTTTTGCACAGAGATACAAAGACACTTATAGAGTTAAAATGTTTTGAAATTACGACTATTAGCCAACAGATGTTTGAGAATAGTTGAAGTACTAATTACCTGCAAAAGATAGAATCACAAACATCTCCATGCCAAATAAGACATAGGCTGCAGCACTGCACTCATTCCCGTCGATAGTCTATCATCCTACAACATTATCAACAGCGTATATATAATAGGTTTTATTCAATAATGACTATTGGATACGTTGTGATTATACTGGTCTTACCTGCACGAGACTGTAAGTTCGATTTTCGTCGCAGGTACTGTGGAGTTGAGCGGGTCGAAATCCCCAATTGTGGCCATGGTCAGGCTTTAGATCAGTTCCTCTTCAATGTTAACTTCTCAGCGATGTTCAGCTACTACTCTTGGCCGATATTTTTGTTTGAAAAGATCTTCCCTTCACCTGGAAAAAAGAGACAAAGGCACAAAATAGCTGCGTTTGTTGACAAACGTCTTCAGAGTTGAGCGCGAGGTGCATACCTGTAGGTGAGGCAGGTTGGGCAGCGCTCGAGACATTCCATGCATGGTGTGGTGGTGGAGGAACGCCACAGAACGGAGTGCGCGTCACTGGAAAGCGCTCGAGACATTCCATGCATGGTGTGGTGGTGGAGGAGCGCCACAGAACGGAGTGCGCGTCACTGGAAAGCGCTCGATATTTCTGTTTATCCATCGGCAGGTGGAGGCAGAGACTTTCAGAAGTTGTTGGCAGCAGAATGTTGGGTTTCAAGTTAATGCGGCATTAAAGTGTGTGCTCTATGAAGCTCAACTGTGCATTTGTTTTCTTTTTAAAGAAGATAGTAAATAGGGCTGTGTGTGGATAGGAACTGATAAGTAAATGTATTTTACTTCACTCTAGGTCACCAGTGGAGCTTCCCAGTTCGGAACAGTTAGGACAGAAATGGAGGGGGGGTGGACCACCATAGAAAATGTTTAATCAACATTTAAAAAGTGTTGGCTTGCCACATAGGCTGCTGTCACCAAATGATCAGAACCATATAATTAGATATAATGAATTATATCATTCCTTATAGACTAATCATAATGAATATGATCTCTGTGATTAAAACACTGAGTTTGCAGAGAATGTGAAAATCAGAACAGGCAGCAGAGCCAATCTATAGCCAGTGGCCTGTTTCTCTGCACATCTTTTAAAGTCTAAAATATAGGACCAATGATTCAGGGTAGAAATGATTGTATATACAAACAAACCTTTGTTTCTTCTTTATTCATAATTACCACCTGCAGATCAATTCACCTTTCTCAATGTAGCCTCACCGGCGACAATTAAAGAGCAATTTAAAAACTAACAAACATGATAAAAGAAAAACATGTCAATCTATTGACAAAGAAAATATAACTAAAATGAGTGTGCAATGAAGCATTTCAGTAAAATCAAGAAGGGTACAAAAAAAAAACATACTAAAAGTACTATATTCAACTAGTTTTAATTAGTTGGGGAAATGACATGCAAAAACATGGATGAGTTGAACAATCTCTTGAGGTGCTTGTGTAATTCTAATAAGTGCCCAGTGTGAAGTGAGTGGTATGTATCAACTGTAAACGATCTAGGGTCTCTAGGGCTGGCGGGCTGCCTATAACCACCAACAGGGACCTATAGGAATAGAACCAAGTGCTACCAATGTATCCTACCATGGACATATTCAATATCTCTCTGGTATGATAAATCATATCAGAGTTGATTACTACAGGATGTGATGGTAGTAAAATAATTAAATTCATAAAAAATAAAAATGTCTCAAATTCAGGTGGGAGGAAGGACCAATGGCTTCCTTTGATTTTAAAGGATTGGACAAGTGAAAGCAATCAGGTAAGCTTCCAATGAAGTCTGGGTTTGGACAGTCTAGGCCGACGAATTTGTTCTTAACTGACTTTCCTAGTTAAATAAAGGTTCAATAAAAAATAAAAACTACTGTTGGAAGATTGAATGAGACAGAGAATGGACAATTGAAGTATACCCAGATGTACAATATTGCATCAGTCCGCACACTGGTTGACAAGTGAGAGTACTCTAGAAAAGGTAACATCTGCACCAATATCCTTAAATCTTAACACTACCCCTTAACAGCTCTGTCATACCGATTGACAGAAAGATCTCATCCTAACAGACTTTACAGAATACTCTTCATTATGATAAATTGCCATTGACAAATGTGATTGAACAAAGACTGAACAAATATGAATCATTTTGCATTCAAGTTATTGATAGAGGGGAAAAGCCACTAGATTGCAGTTTGCGGTTCCACTGACCGAAACTACTTATGCGCTTTAAATCATAGTAGCTAGCGGGTATTTGTTTCGTTGTGGATTCTAAAAGAGTATTTTTTTAAACAACTCAAGCCGTATAAGAATCTCTTCCAGTGCTCCAGGTGAAAAGGCACAACAAAAGGTCCTGAGGTACAGTACAGCAGCCGTCAAAACCATTTGGCATCGCAATCAAGCTAAACAAATCCCAGTAAGTGCTGCCTAATGCCGCACTCACGTCTTGTCGAAAACTCGGGACCTTCGAGTAAAAATGAATGTAAATAATTTGCGTAGAGCTTCATACTGGTTAATTCTGATACTTCAAGTGGAAAACCCAAGAATCATCTTTCTACAACGAATCAGCAAGTTGTACATTTCAGAGTCTACGACATGACGTGAACGAGGCATTAAACTATTCTATCTTAACGCAATGACGCCACAACACTGCCATTGGACCACATAATCGCTACCGGCCTTGTGGTCGCTTTCCAGGCCGAATACATTGCAGTAATGCTGCAACTCATAGTTGCGTGCCACGTCATCGATTTAGCAGTCGGGCATCAGATTTTCTTAATCATATGACGTGATTAGATATGTTAAACACATATCCAGTCGTGATGTGAACTGGCAAGCAACAGCAACGTAGTCGGCCTGTAACGGGCCAAAGTCTCACCTTCCTGATCTGAAAGGCTTGTTTCGGATCTCAAAGAGGAACTGAGAACATGGAGAGGATAGACAGGGAGAGATCACTGTTCAGTGGCAGCGAACTGATCCAGTCCACTGGCTCATGCAGCAATAAGAGAGCTTTTACTAGGCCATTAATGAAGCGTTCAAGTGCTATAAGTTATCAGAATCTTCTAGTTCCGAGTTGGACATTTCAATTGAAAGACCCTCCAAGTCGCAATTACAAGCGGGAAACTGAGTTGAGACGTTTCACCACGGACTAAGCTTTTACCTTTTCAACCAAAAGATGGCAACAAATCCATTTTTTGACTATTACAACCTTGTCAATATGGTTAATGTAGCTAGTCTGACAATATTGTCAATGTTAAGCAAGCCAGCTGACTTTATTATTAACAATGTTAGGGCCTCTTTATACTACACTACTTTGAGGACAAACTAGGTCCAGAAGAGATACTTGTGTAACGAGACGGATCTAGATTCAAAACTTTTAACGAGATGTCTCCCACACTACCTCCTGGGGCTTAAGTCACAGAGAGGTCATGTTCCAGGCTGACTACATTGCAGTCATGCTGCTCGCATTGACCAGTGGTTCTGTGCCATGTCTTTGACTGCACAGTCAGGTTTCAGATCGCTAGATCTGATGCAGTAAGTTGATATGTTTAACACCTATCCAGGTTTTGCGAGCCGACTGCAATGTAGTCGGTCTGGAACGCAGCCACAAAGTACATAAAACGATAAAGGCTGATAGCAGGGTGGCTCGGAGCCATCATGTCGCACAACAGAGAGAAATAAAGTTGAGAGATGAAGTGACTGAGCATACGAATAGCTGTCAGAAGTGGCCTCAAATCTAAACCTTGTGAAGGACTTTTAAAGAACTTTCAACGCAGCCAACTAATAGGTCTGGCTTCTGGTATGTGGTCTGAAGCCCAGGTAATGATGGTGTAACCTGCCACAACCGTAGGAGTCAGCATGACAGCACAAACAGGTCTGGGACCAGTCTAATGATGGTGTGTATGTGCACATACTGAAGACCGTGTGAAAATGTTTTGTATGGCGACAACGCAACATTTCTTTGTTTAAATGTCTGCACATGAAAGTGACTTAACAGACCTAAAAAGTCAAATGATTAAAAACGAGTAACCAATTCAAAAATAGGCTGATAGGATTCAACATATTCAATTCTACAGAATTAAGCTACATCCAGCTTGATATGACTTTTCTATGCCAAATTTGGTTCTAAAAAGAAACAGCATGTTTCTATTGCCCTGACACACTTAGCTAGTGCTGTTTGTATGACAACCACAGTACTCACTACAATTATATATTTAACGCTTCCTTCTGATTCGGCACTGAATAGCAGATTTTTTGAGTGTTCGGCCACTAAAGAGAAGTGTGGCGTCCTCGATTTAGGACGGATCGGCACGTTAAATCCCAAATAATTACTTTAAAATCATAAAAGATATAACTCCACATAATATGCTTTGAATCCTCTGCATGTAACAAGTCAATGTTACTCTGACCACACTCATAGCACCGAATCCCTAAGAAAAATGCTCCATATGTTAAAGTACAATTGTCATCTGTCTCTTATTGATAGTGTGGCTGACATTGCCATCCCCGAGACACTCCCTGAATCGACAAAAAAATGTGTGGCAAACAAAAAAGGAATAACTCCAGAGAGAAAGTTGGAAATGCATGAATAAAAAAATATATATTTTTAAAAGAGAAATTAAAGAACAAAATAAACCCTGGGTATGTAACGTTCGATATGTGTATATATATAAAAAAAAAAATGAACTAAAAACATGTTTAATCCAACAAATATAAAAGGACGCTTCAACCCCTGAATAGAGTAGAGAAGTTTGGCACTTTTTATTTTTATTAGAGTCCATACGAGATGTATCTTCCCCCGATGGAGATGAATGCGGATTGTGGACCGCAATTCAATAGGACGGGATTTAGTGGGAGGGAGGGGGGGGGGGGTGGTCAGGGCCCATATTCACAAAGAGCCTCACCGTAGGAGTGCTGATCTAGAATCAGGCCTTCCTGTCCATATGATCTAACAGGAAAAACTGATCCTACTTCAGCATTCCTACTCTGAGACACTTTATGAATACAATGATTATGGGCCCAGAGTTCACATTTGGGGTGGGGAGACCTGACCCTAGATCAGACGATGCTGTTGGTGCCCCGGAGGCCCACGCCACGGGCAAACTGCTCCAGGAGGCCTGAGATGGCGCCGGAGGGGCTGGGCGCGCTGGACTTGAGGCCCACGGTGGAGCTGTAGGCAGCCAGGAACACCTCCCTCACCGTCTCCAGACGAGCCTGACGCTCTGAGGGGGACGGGCAACTGGGAGAGCGAGACAGGGAGGGTAGAGAGGGAGAGAAGAGAGGGGCAGAGAGAGAAGGGACAGGCGTGAGAGAGAAGGGGGAGAGAGGGGGAGAGAAGGGGGGGTAGAGAGAAGAGTGAATTTAAGGAAGAGGAGATGAGGAGAGAGAAAAATAGCAGGAAATGGGCGAGAGAAGGGCACAAGAAGACAGGAATAAGAAGAGAAGCGAGAACCCATCTTTTAGTTCTGAAAGAGGGACACAGTGTACATGGAAATTCACAATCAGAGAGCGCATGCTGTCTGGCTGGCTGTCTCTCCTCGTCCCTCTCTCTCTCCCCTCGTTCTCCCTTCAAATCAAGACGGATAGATGTTATTTGTCTATGCCGCCTGCGAGCGTTGTTCGGGACACTCAATTTATCAGCCAGATCAAGTTGAAATGGAAATGTGTCCCCCCTTTGGAAAGAGAAGAAGTCTGGAAAACGAAGAGACAGACGGAAAATAAACTCCCTCCCTCTTCCCTTCCAGTTGTACTTATTCCTCCGGGACGAAGAATGATGAGGAAAAAACGTTCAGTTCCCTTGTCTGAAAAGTACACGAGCACAAACGTGCACACTGCTCAGACTATCAGTGTGTACAGTGTTTATGGACTGTCTAAACAGTCTGCTGAACACTGTTGTGCATGTGTACACACACACACACACACACACACACACACACACACACACACACACACACACACACACTCTGCCCAACACACTCTTTTTGTGCTTTGTCACTTAAACACACACCAACACACTCTATCCAACCCTGCAGGTGTGTGCCACAGACACAAACACAACACACAAACACCCCTCACTGAGCCCTGTACCTCTGCCTCCTCTCTCACATAGGAACGGAACAGGTACAGGAGGAGGTGAATAAATAAGGAAGAAAGGGAGGGACGAGAAGAGGTAGAGAGAGAGAGAGAAGAGTGCTATTCCGGAGAGTTAGAGGTGTGCATGGCTGCATTCCAATTCTCTAGCATTCTGCTGAAGTGTACACTCCCCCTCGTGGATTTAAAAACAATGGACTGGTGTGAGGAATACGGTGGAAACTCCCTTCAGCTATGCACCAATCCAATGCTTTTAAACATACCGGGGGAAGTGAGCGACTGCACACACTGTCGGGAGAAGGGGTGAGAATCGGAACGTGATCTGAGGGTGCGTCCCAAAGGGCACCCTATTCCCTATAAAGTGCACTACTTTAGACCCTATTCCCTATATAGTGCACTACTTTAGACCCTATTCCCTATATAGTGCACTACTTTAGACCTGAACCCTAACCCTGGCAATATAGGGGATCGGTGCCATTTGGGGACGCAGCCCGTAGACTCACATGCGTCCACTGGGCCCCTCGTCCTGGAAGATAAAGGGGAGGGGAAAGTCGTTGGTGGCGGTGGGGATTGGCAGGAACTGTCCGCGGTCGTGGATGGAGCCGCAGCCCGACACAATCTGCCAGCTGCCGTAGTCCGCGGAGAGGGAGGAGCCTGAGCGGGCGTACTCTGCCGCCAGCCTGGCCACAGTAGAAAGAGGAGAGGTGGGGAGAGAAGGGGGAAGGAGGGAGGGGAGAGAGAGAGGGGGGGGGCATGAGGAGAGAGTAGAGACAGGAGGATGGGGAGAGAGGGAGTGGTGAGAGGGGGGATGGGGAGAGGGAGAAGAAGAAGGAGGAGAAACAAAGAGAGTGGAAGTAAAAGGCAACGTGAAAGAGAGAGGGAGGGAAAAATAAGGAAATGAAATGGGGAGAGAGGAGAGAGTGTCCAGGGGTCATGGGCAAGTTGCGAGGGTCTCAGTTAAAGGGCAATGAGCTGTAGAGGTCAGTGGTGGGGTGTCATGGCTCAGGGTTGTGACCTCCGTGGCAAAGGTTAATGGTCAAATGCAACTCTAGCTTTGCTTTAAAGGACAACACTCAATTAAATTCAACCCAATAGAATGTTATTTATCCCCTCAAGGATTAACAAGGCAAGTCAACATGCATAGAAAAACGTCGCATGGACATTACACATACTGAATACACTAATTTTAGTGGAATAATTGGAGATTGAGTCAAATACCAAAACATACACCTTCCATTTTCATGCAAATTGAAAATGACCAAGGAGCTTGAGTAAGAGGAGCTGCACTAATACACCGGTGAGACACACAGAGACACACGTAAGTATCCAGATCTCCTCTTTACAAAGCAGGGTATTATTAAGCAGCACTGAGAGATCAACTGCCACACATGCACTACTGAAGAGCTAGAATACAGGTCTGCTCTGTCTCTCCATTAGAAAACACTGCCTCACCACAATGTCTCATGGACATGTGTGCCTCGACCCTGAGCGTCTGGCCTGGGACAACCCCCTTTTTCCCTCTGCAGATCGTCATACACTTGGGTTAGATTTTAAAATGTAACATGCAGCTATTCATTCACCTTTCATGCAGTTGCAGTCAATCCATTTACAAAGACAGGCAGACAGCCAGCCAGACAGGTAGCTAAAACATGGCATCCCTCTCATCATTGTGGTTGGAACCCATAAACTGATGGACTGTGCTTGGTCTAGCAATTAACGCTGTCTGAAGCACATACAGTTGAAGTCGGAAGTTTACATACACTTAGGTTGGAGTCATTAAAAATAGTTTTTCAACCACTCCACAAATTTCTTGTTAACAAACTATAGTTTTGGCAAGTCGGGTAGGACATCTACTTTGTGCATGACACAAGTAATTTTTCCAACAATTGTTTACAGATTATTTCACTTATAATTCACTGTATCACAATTCCAGTGGGTCAGAAGTTTACATACACTAAGTTGACTGTGCCTTTAAACAGCTTGGAAAATTCCAGAAAATTATGTCATGGCTTTAGAAGCTTGGTTCATCCTTGGGAGCAATTTCCAAACGCCCGAAGGTACCATGTTCATCTGTACAAACAATAGCACGCAAATATAAACACCATGGCACCATGCAGCAGTCATACCGCTCAGGAAGGAGATGCGTTCTGTCTCCTAGAGATGAACGTACTTTGGTGCGAAAAGTGCAAATCAATCCCAGAACAGCAAAGGACCTTGTGAAGAGGCTGGAGGAAGCAGGTACAAAAGTATCTATATCCACAGTAAAACGAGTCCTATATTGACATAACCTGAAAGGCCGCTCAACAAGGAAGAAGCCACTGCTCCAAAACCTCCATAAAAAAAGCCAGACTACGATTTGCAACTGCACATGGGGACAAGGATAGTACTTTTTGGAGAAATGTCCTCTGGTCTGATGAAACAAAAATAGAACTGTTTGGCCATAATGACCATCGTTATGTTTGGAGGAAAAAGGGGGAGGCTTGCAAGCCGAAGAACACCATCCCAACCGTGAAGCACGGGTGTGGCAGCATCATGTCGTGGGGGTGCTTTGCTTCAGGAGGGACTGGTGCAATTCACAAAATAGATGGCATCATGAGGTAAGAAAATTATGTGGACATATTTAAGCAACATCTCAAGGCATCAGTCAGGAAGTTAAAGCTTGGTCGCAAATGGGTTTTCCAAATGGACAATGACTCCAACCATACTTCCAAAGTTTTGGCAAAATGGCTTAAGGACAACAAAGTCAAGGTATTGGAGTGGCCATCACAAAGCCCTGACCTCACTCCTACAGAAAATTTGTGGGCAGAACTGAAAAAGTGTGTGCAAGCAAGGAGGCCTACAAACCTGACTCAGTTACACCAGCTCTGTCAGGAGGAATGGGCCAAAACTCACCCAACTTATTGTGGGAAGCTTGTGGAAAGCTACCCGAAACGTTTGACCCAAGTTAAACAATTTAAAGGCAATGCTACCAAATACACTCAAATAGTATGTAAACGTCTGACCCACTGGGAATGTGATGAAAGAAATAAAAGCGGAAATAAATCACTTCTATTATTCTGACATTTCACATTCATAAAATAAAGTGGTGATCCTAACTGACATAAGACAGGGAATTTTTACTAGGATTAAATGTCAGGAATTGTGAAAAACTGAGTTTAAATGTATTTGGCTAAGGTGTATGTAAACTTCCGACTCCAACAGTATACACAGAATCCCGGCCCCATGCTGCACCTCTATTTCTGTTTCCACACTCATTTCATACCATCACCTTCTGAATTGACTGAAAATAAATCTTTAAAAAAAAACTAAAAAAAAACGACTGACTTCTAAGTGAAGGCTTACCTTCTCCCGGGCACAGACATAGGACTGCTGCCGGCGCGCGTGAAACCCGGCTCTGATTGGTTGGAGGAGGAAGAGCTGGAGGACTTGGCTTCTTGACTGAGGGGGTGGGCCAGCCGCTCCTGCAGGGGGTTGGGCCGGTTCCACAGCACTGTCTGTGGGGACGAGTTCTGTCCCTTCCTCCTGGGAGGCCATAAAAAAGGAGCGTTAGGTTTGACGTTATCTTACCCTTCATTTGGTATTACTTTTAGGCAAGTTGGCTGAGAACACATTCTCTCCATAGAAGTTAGAACCATACTGGACTTGGATGAATCCGATGGAAGGAAGACTTGTCAACATGACACGTCATGTTGGAAGGCAGACACAAAGCGTCTGCTAACTACATGATTTTATTAAGATAATTATTTTTATACTAACGTTTCGGGTCACACCAATAGACAGACGGAGAGGGGGAGGAGAACTCACCAGCTGGAGGCTGCCAGGGGCTGGCCAGAAAACAGGTCCACGGCATCGTTGGTGAGGTAGGTGGCTCCGCCTACGTCCTCCGTGATCAGTGAGAAGTCACTGCTCAGACTGGTCACGCTGCCCCGGTCCCTGGACTCTGCACCAATCACACGGGAGACACGGGTTTAGCGGATAGGCCATCAGACCAATCACAGAGGAGAGACTAGTTGTAGGGGAGGTACTAATTAAAAACACACTGGAAGTTGCCAATTGTGACATTTTGGCAGGTATGTTGTCTGTATGTTGGTTCATGTATACGTTTGATATTGAAGAATTTTGTGTCTCATGAAACCACAAACATTCTTAGTCAAACAATACATGCCTTTTGCCATAGATATGGACAATAGTTCTGTCGTTTTAGGGGATCCCATTTGGCTCGGGGAATCACAACATGACATCTAATGGTCAGAGACGTCATAGTAGGTGACAGCCTGTAGTCAAACCCAGCCTCAATAGTTTACATGGAGGCAAACAGGTCTGTGAACGCAACAGTCGATATCAACAAACATAATCATTATGAAATGAGGTGGGTGGAAGCTGCGTTCACAAACTGGACATCTGGTGAATTGTTGCCAGTAGCTGTAAATGCAGCTCCGTTCAAAACTCTCATCTCGAGGGGACAAGACATAAAAGCTCATCATGTTAAATCAGAACTGTAGCACAGTGGGAATTCATACCATGGCTTTTCTAAAGTTTCTTCACAATCGCACCACTGTACAAACCTCTATCCTCATGTAACATATAATAATGAACTATCTAAAGTTCTCATTATTATGGCACACCATCCTCATTAGCAGCGATACTAATTATCCTACCACACGTCTTGTGCTCCTTATAGAACACATCACTGCACTCTATACCGCTCTGTAAACTGGTCATCTCTGTATACCCGTCGCAAGACCCACTGGTTGAAGCTTATTTATTCCCTACATTTTTAGGCCTCACTCCCCCCTATCTGAGAAATCTACTGCAGCTCTCATCCTCCACATACAACACCCGTTCTGCCAGTCACATTCTGTTAAAGGTCCCCAAAGCACACACATCCCTGGGTCGCTCCTCTTTTCAGTTCGCTGCAGCTAGTGACTGGAACGAGCTGCAACAAACACTCAAACTGGACAGTTTTATCTCAATCTCTTCATTCAAAGAATCATGGACACACTTACTGACAGTTGTGGCTGCTTTGCATGATGTATTGTTGTCTCTACCTTCTTGCCCTTTGCGCCATGTTTTATGCTGCAACCATGTTGTGTTGCTGCCACGCTGTGGTGTCATGTGTTGCTGCCTTGCTATGTTGTTGTCTTTAGGTCTCTTTTTATGTAGTGTTCTCTCTTGTTGTGGTGTGTTTTGTCCTATATTTTTTATTTTTTTTAAATCCCAGCCCCTGTCCCCGCAGGAGGCCTTTTGCCTTTTGGTAGGCCGTCATTGTAAATAAGAATTTGCCTAGTTAAATAAAAGAAAAAGTAAAAAAGAAAACATGTTTAATGAGCCACAGACTACCAAGTACATGTAGGTACTGTGATGTCATAAAATATTATGTAATGGATAATCAACGAGGGGCTAGAAGTTCTATGGAACATAATGCCTGACGTGGAAGGTGTGTGCTACGACGCACTAGCGGAGAGCGTGAATTATCTCCCTATAATGCACAGCAATATTCAATGGCTATGAATATCATTTTTACATGTTCTATATTTGAGCTGCTTTTGAAAGCAAAAGATGATTTAAAAATATTATTGCCATTATTTAATTAGATTTTCATCGCATGCTAAGAGGACTGATGGTTTGGATAGCTAAGCTAGGAAGTCAGTCAGTTTGGTTACCAAGGCAACTACTGTAGCTATGTAGTAAACTTGCTAGCTACTTCAGTGCATTTCTAGTGACAAATGTGTTTAAATTAGAGTCATTGCATAAGCGGGACAATCAACTTGGGGCTCTATGTGTTCTCTGGAAAATAATGCAACTCTGTGGAAGGTTAGTCGTGGCACACACCTTTCACATCATGTATTATTTTCCATAGAATACATAGGTCCTTGTTGATTATCCCTTTCATATAACAGGGATTTTCTGCCATTGAAATCCTTGCGCGGGTCGCCTAACCGTTTTTTTCAGGTCGCCTAAGTCCAAACTGTAAAACTAAATTATAATATGGTATGGAAAAACGTTTTCAGTGTCAAATGTAATGATTAAAGCCAGATATAAAATACATAGAAAAGATAATGGACCTATATATTTATAGTATATTTTTTATAGTATAATCTTTGAGAACTAACAATCACCAAAATAAAAGTTAGACACTCAGGGAGAATTGAAAATTCCCCAAAACAATTAATTTAGCAGTATATATTTTGTTATTATGTTCGAGAAAAATAACACAGGATTAGCCATGGCAAATGCATAAAATTGCATGAAATAAGCTTTAAAAATGCAAAACAATGGGCCCAACACCTAAGCCCCCTTTTGATCCAGAAAATAAACTGTTGCAAATCAAGAGCGCTTGGGACTACAAGGTTCAATCTGCAAAAATATGATTGAGATAACTGGCTTTTAAGTTCCGAACCCTCATTGGTTTGAATGGTGTCAGCAATTTTTTTTCTAACAACATAAATTGTGGTATTTAGAGTACTACATGGCTAGAGAACATTGAACAGAACAAGGCTATGTCAATAACTCAATTTTGGCAAAAACGCTGATAGAACCTTAGTCCAAAGCTCTCGAAATGTCTCCAGGGAAACAACTTACTCAACTGGCAGAGGTCGTCCACTGTGAAATCAGTGTCTTTGAAATGAGAGTTTTTCCTTCTGTGGAAACTGGAGAGAAAAAGGGATGCTGAAACAATACACACACAGAGAGACAGAGAGAGACAGAGAGAGGAGAGAAAAAGTGAAAGAGAGAGCGAGCGAGCGAGCGATCAAAGAACACAGAGAGGAGGGGGGAAAAAACTAAAACTAAAAATCTGTTTTGTCACAGTGGGAATCCGACCATGAAATAATAGCATTATTGCCCTGAGTGGCTGTACACTTACAACTCTCCTGTTGAAACATTTAAAAGAGTGGCTTCAGGGCATTGTACACTGAGTGTACAGACTGAATGACAATGTATGCGTCCCCGAAATGGCACCCTATTCCCTATATAGTGCACCACTTTTGACCAGGGCCAATAGTGCTTTGGTAATGGTAGTGCACTATATAATGACTAGGGTTTCCATTTCAGGGACGGACAATGTTTTATAAAAGTGCATTTACATTTCAAACGTCTCTGTTGTTCCTTGACATTTCACTCACCTCGGTTTCTTCATGGCAGAGAACTTCTCTGAGACAATGTGCTTCAAAAAATTGAAGCAAAAAAAGAAAATCTGCCAGGAGGAATAGAAGGAGTTTAGTGTTGGAGATTCATTAAATACGTGACAAAATACTGCCCCCTAGTTTTGAAAAACATCCCCAAACACCTCACTTTAGTTGAAAATTGGAACATACTCAGTGAATAGTTACAGTCGTCTGGTATATCAGTTTCATAAAATGTATCAGACAAAGCTGTACTCTTATCTTTACAAGCCATTCAATCTACTTTGGTGCAGTAAATTCCTAAAAACTAACTCAAGAGGTTGGCAACATTGTTTGAACTTGGGGGCAAGAACCATATTAACTAAATAGAAAAATGTATAATCAATGTTTTAATATTCCACACACACGCCATTGCATTGATATTGTGTTAGAGTATCACTGACCTCCTCTCCTTTGCTGAGGCGATCAGGTAGCATATGACTGTAGGAAACACAGACCAGCTCGGTGACAATTATTGCCGAATCCATCAAAAGAATCTAGCTAAGAACCCTTTACTACATATGATTATGAGCCACCATCCCCAACAAACCTATTTAACTCCTTCATACTTTTTCAATTCCTTTTCCTTTCTATTCAGTGTACAGTTTTCTCCATGCTCCTGGTAACAATGTAGGTGTGCCAGTTATACTTTTACAATTGATATACTTATTTGATCAAACAGTATAAATCTTAAGATCAAAGTGAAAATGGAGACTGCAAAGCAAAAAAGAGGATACAGTTTAGAACTCATTGTTTACAAAAGTATACCAATAACCAATTGACCCATCATCCCTCCGATCATCTCTGATCTCCGGCTTTGAACCCGAGTAAGTCAAGTTACCTTTCACATTTAAAGGTGAAACGAACCAACTCTCAATGGGAGTTTAAAGTTAGACTCAGCGAGATGACGTTGCCACAAGCATCACGGCAGATATTGCGATGGGTACGATGCAAGACTTCGCTCTCACACAGTCACACTAAGTCTTGCGCATGAGCACGGGTTCGCTTCACGCTGCAGAAAGGTTTAGCCTTGCGCTTCAACACTCTTAGTTGTTGTGGAAAATGACCCACTATGCAGTTTACTTCTTGCATCTAAATCATATCGCTGAGTCTACCTTTAAGTGATGGAGAGATTACACAAATCAATACAGACCACCACATCATAAACCCGACAGTTGAAAAAAATGCCCAATGATGATGGATCGTAGGAAGGAAGAATGGAAGATGTGAGTGTGTACTATTCTTGGTCGGTCCCATCCCTCCTCCTTGAAAGCAGTCCCAGGAGTTTGGACAAGAATAATTACTCTATTGGGCTAACTGGAGGGCGGCCGTTTTCTTTTTGACTCCATTTGATGAGTTAAACATTGGAGAGATGCACAGCGGTAATTATGAAGGAAAGCCTCGAGGGAGGTAGAGAGAGGCAGGGAAAGAGAGAGAGACGAGCAGTCCATTGTGAGGTCAACGTGAATCCTTACCCAAAGAGGAACCAGTCGTAGGCGATGGTCAGATAGAGGATTTCAGCCGGCTCCAGACTGGCGTGGACGGCACCGTCCTAGAAAAAAATACATTCAAGAATGCAAATTAGCCTCAACGGGTACCACATGGTGGCATTGGCATGGTCGTTGGATTAGGAGCTAGCCGCTATCCTGTCTATTTTTAATTCCGTTTGTAAGACATACCATGCATGATAGATGTAGTGAAAAGTGTCAGGTACAAATCCCTGGGTTCAAATACTATTTTGAAATCATTTCAAATACTTTAAGAGGCAATCAGCAATTGCTACATTGATATTTGGGACATCCATTATATGATATGTACCCATTGAAGAATATAACTTATAAATGCCTCATGAGCTTAGTTTAACTGTCGTACCCCATCAGAGGCCAAAATGTAAGCTGGTTTTACTTCAATATTTCTAAACAAAGTAAAATGTATACAAAACAATGCATAGCCTGAAAACATGGTTAAAACAACAATGATGATATCATGGATGGTCAGTCCTTACATCAGTCCTGTCATTGAATTTGAGAGTGATTACATTTCTCTAGCCCTATCCTTCAGCTTTTTACAGAGACAGTGACAGAGAAAAGCTTTGTTATTGTTTCAACCACTGATTGGCCCTTTAAGCTGGGCTTGATTGAGGTTCCCTGGTTTAATGGAACAGCTCCCAATCTGCCAAACCCCGCCCACCTGACACTTTGGGCAAGCTAAAGCAAACGCTGAAAGTATTTAACAGATTTCAAATAGTATTTGAAATATGATGCATATTTATTTATATGGCTGTAATGGAAATTATATGATTAAAGGTTTGACTAAATGATTTCACTCAGAAACCCTATAACCTGTTGAAATGTATTGGAAATAAGGCTATAATAATGGGTTAAAAACTATATTCCAATACTGTGTGTGAGCAAGACACTGTAACCACTTCAAAATGAGCAGGGCAGAGTTGATAAGACGACCTTGGGAAAGGAACAGGAGAAGAGGCCTCCTTAAGTTAGGGAGAGAAACAACGGCCTGGGAACAGTTAGGCTGGCAAAAGATAAGGAGACAGGTGGTCTGGGTACTGTGGGAAAATACAGCCGCCTAAAGCTGGGTGGAGTTCTCTACTGATGTAAGTGTGTGTGTGTGTGTGTGTGTGTGTGTGTGTGTGTGTGTGTGTGTGAATATAAAAGTCTTTGTACATTGTAAGGATTTTCAGAGCTCTCATAAATAAACGTTTTGACCATTGTGGGCTGGTTCTCCGTCTGCTTCATTTAACCAGAATCTTACACACTCTGGGGGGCAGACTGAGTAGTTTAATTGAAGTTCGGTTTAAGAACATTGATAACTTAATTCCCGTAACAATGGCCAAACATAATATTACATTTGAAATAAATGCAGACACTGAATATTAAATCTGGTGATTAAGCGGTGAGTCTTGAATCTGAATTCCATTTGCGTGTAAATATAGAAAATTGGAGGGGCATTGGGGTCAAAGCTGATGAATTCATTGTGGGATTACAAAACATTCATTTTGAAGAAGTGCCTTTGGAATTTAATTACAAAATGGATACCTGGTTGGCGGAGGTAGAGAGGTAGAGAGAGAGAGATGTATAATCGTATTTACCGTATACCGGGTTATTTGGAAATAGCCAGGGGATGGTTTTTCAATACCGTTGAAACTATTTATTGTAAGTTATTTTAATACATTTGGATATTTTTTGCTACTTTTTATGTAAATATCTGCAGTCAACTTGTGCAATACATTAGGAGATAAAGCAGATTGCGTTCTTCATTTCACCTGCCACATTTTTCATTATGAAGAGTACAGGTAGTAACCAGTGACCTGGTGTTAGTTTACAAGCACACACACAATGTGCTAAATGCTCTGCAGTTGTGCATTTGGTTAGCTAATTTAGTAGCAAAAGTATGTGAACATTTTATTCCAAAATCAGGGGCATTAATATAGAGTTGGTCCCCGCTTTGCTGCTATAACAGCCTCCACTCTTCTGGGAAGGCTTTCCACTAGATGTTGGAACATTGCTGAGTGGACTTCCATTCAGCCACAAGAGCATTAGGCCAGGCTCGCAGTCGGTGTTCCAATTCATACCAAAGGTGTTCAATGGGGTTGAGGTCAGGGCTCTGTGCAGGCCAGTCAAGTTCTTCCCCACCGATAGACAAAGCATTGTTGAAGGACCTCGCTTTGTGCACGGGGGCATTGTCATGCTGAAACAGGAAAGGGCCTTCCACTAACTGTTGCCACATAGTTAGAAGCACAGAATCATCTACAATGTCATTGGACGCTGTCGTGTTAAGATTTACACAAGCATTTTGCGACACTCGCAATAACATCTGCTAACCATGTGTATGTGACCAATAAAATGTGATTTCCCTTCACTGGAACTTAGGGGCCAAGCCCGAACCATAAAAAACTACCCCAGACCATTATTCCTCCTCCACCAAACTTTACAGTTGGCACTATGCATTGGGGCAGGCAGCGTTCTCCTGGCATCTGCCAAACCTAGATTTGTTGGCATTGCATATGGTAATCTTAGGCTTGTGTGCAGCTGCTCTGCCATGGAAACCCTTTCATGAAGCTCTCAATGAACAGTTCTTGTGCTGACATTGCTTCCAGAGGCAGTTTGGAACTTGGCTTGAGTGTTGCAGCCGAGGACAGATGATTTTTACGCGCTTCAGCAGTCGGCGGTGCCATTCTGTGAGCTTGTGGCCGAGCCGTACAAGTGACTTGTTGGAAAGGTGGCATCCTACGACAGTGCCACGTTGAAAGTCACTGAGGTCTTCAGTAAGGCCATTCTACTGTCAATGTTTGTCTATGGAGATTGATTGGCTGTGTGTTCGATTTTATACACCTGTCAGCAACGGGTGTGGCTGAAATAGCGGAATCCAAGTGGTTAGCTTCTTTCAAAATCAAGCTTTGCATGCCAGAAAGCAGAGAATCTCCTCCTGGATCATGAGCCTTACTGTGTAATATTTGTTTTGAGGGTACAGAAAACTGTGAGTAGCATTTTGTTGGTTACTTGTATACTTTTATGAGCTGGGATGACTGTCCTGAAAATAGTTTAAGTCAGAGACTATAAAATGTTCACAATGCGATCGTTAGCATTTAATTAGCATTCCCTATGGGATTGTACATGTACTTGTTAGCATTGCTAACCTTCGGATTACACAGGCTCAGTGGGTTTTGAAACTAGCGCCCCTTGTGATCAATGCCGGTATTACCAAATACCCTGGCACAAGGTCGGTATGAAGGCCGCCCAAGCCTAGGAGAGAAAAATAGAAAGAGAAACAGATGGACAGGAATAAAAGAGAGATAAGAGGAGAACACTTACTGCCCACAGCGAGAGACGCAGGAGGGACACAAAGAGAGGTGTCCGGTCCCAACCGGATATGCAGTGCACGAGGAGACCGCTCTCGTCTACAGGAAGCAAACCCAATCACAACCAAATCAGAACCACTTAAGAAATGAAGGATTGACACAAGGTTTTATAAAGATTAGGAAGTGATGAGGAATAAAGCCCATGAACAAGACAAGTAGTTCAACATCTCAGAGACCCTCACTGGACCCTTTGAGATATGAGATGGGACTTGACCAGTCTTTTCTAGGTCAATTTACTCCCTGAAAGAAATAAATTGGTTACAGCCCCCAAGGAGCCAGACACCCCCAAGGAGCCAGACACCCCCAAGGAGCCAGACACCCCCAAGGAGCCAGACACCCCACCCACACCAGACCCAAGGAGCTGTAACCAACACACGCACGCAAGACACACCCACACACACCAGACACACACACGACCCCCCCCCACGCCCCCCACATACACCAGACCCCATCACACACCAGACACACCATACCCAGCCCCACAACAGACCCCCCCCCCACACGCACCAGACCCCGCCACACACCCACACACCAGACCCCCACAACCCACACACACACAAGACCCCCCCCACACACACACACACAACCCCCACACACACCAGACCCCCCCACACACGCACACCAGACCCCCCAAACACACACACCAGACACACACAAATAAGACCCCCCTAACCCACCAGACCCACACATACACCAGACCCACTCACTCACACACCAGACCCACTCACTCACACACACCAGACCCACTCACTCACACACACCAGACCCACTCACACACACACCAGACCCACTCACACACCAGACCCACTCACACACTGACCGTCGCTGTTGATGATGTGAAGCAACAGCTTCAGGTAGTTCTGGGTCTGCTGGACCAGGTCCCAAGACTGAAACAGAAGAACAAAGAGTTTCAACATGTTCTCACCTGGGGTGCACTAACGTTCAGGCAGACATGTGGTATAAGGAATCACGTCAGCGGTATTCATGACATGTCTATCTGCAACGTTCCACAACATTTGCCTAGTGAAGGTGGCCCTGGTGTGGGGACTACATCGCTTATAACCTAAACATATGCATTTAAACTAGGGCTGTCAAATGATTAAAAAAATACTTATTTCAGAATTTGCTCTAATTGAGCTGTAATTTAATATTTTTTATACAAAAATCATTAATATTCTTGTAATGTCTTGATTTTGTCCAAAGTAACAGCTAGCCAAATGAGGTATACTGATAAAGCACACTTTCTGTAACCTCAGTGTCAACTTGTTTTAACATCACATTGTTGTTCTTAGCTGTATAGAGGATGTATAAATGCTGTATTTGGGATGTTTTCAGACAACGCTTTCAATGTAATTAACCACAGTAATACATTTTTTAAAAGTATGATAAAATTACAAAACGTTGACTTGAGTTACCAGATTAGGTCTAACAGACCGAATTTAAACCGTTTTTAGATTATATTTCACTTTCCTAAAAAAAAAAAAAAAAATCTACTAATCAGCAAAATCTGAAAACAATGGAACAATGGACATATACAAAAGAACTTAATGAATATCAAGACAACATGAGAAATGATTAGCCAGAAAACAGATGCAGCTTCATAACAAACCTACAGAGGTCACTGTGAGACCACTAATATCAGGAAAGACTCAATCACAGTTCGCTGAAGTATTGAATACAGTACAATTATGGTCATATAGGGAAAATAGTAGATGCACCTGATATTCAGGTATTAGTAGACATACCTGATATTTACTCCAGTCTATATTCAAGTTCTTGGTAAAGCACACAGGGATTGTCAAAGGAGCATCCACAAAATCCTGTTGATGAAGGTTAACAATAAAACAGTGTTTTGAGATCTGAGCTCGTATTCAAAAAGCGTGATAGAGTGCTGATCTAGGATCCGTTTTGTCTTTGAGATCACAATGAATAAGATAAATGGACAGGGGGGCCCGGATCCTACATCAGTAGTCCTACAGTGAGGTAAAAAAGTATTTGATCCCCTGCTGATTTTGTACGTTTGCCCACTGACAAAGAAATGATCAGTCTATAATTTTAATGGTAGGTTTATTTGAACAGTGAGAGACAGAATAACAACAAAGAAAATCCAGAAAAAAGCATGACAAAAATGTTATAAATTGATTTGCATTTTAATGAGGGAAATAAGTATTTGACCCCCCTGCAAAACAAGACGCATTCTCACTTCAAGACGCATTGTCAATACAAGCCCTGAGAATAGCTAATCTGGATGGATAGATATGATGAATCTCAGAGATTGTGTGTGTGCGTCAAACACAATACCTGATTCCAGTTGAATACTAGTCCCTCAGCGGTGTAGTCTCTATCTTTGTAGTCCTTAAAGAACTCACACCCTGGAGACACAGAGAGGGGTTGTTTTCATTGGACAGCAAACAGAAGAAAAAAGACAAACAGGGAGGATCCAATAAGAAGCGCTTGTTTCCGGTTTCAGTTGAAAACCGTGTACACTAACGAATACAGCCCTGGTGTTGTGGTAAAAAAATGCTATGCATAGAGAAGAGTACAGCTCTCTCTCTGGGGAAGAGTGTAGCTATAACAATAAGGATGTTGAAATGCATTGTAAGGCTTACCAACTGCCTTTCTGTTGTCTATGTAACTACTGTACATAAACTGTGTGGAAACCTGC